>NC_071390.1:104748129-105049048 GCF_022682495.2 Desmodus rotundus
GGCGGGCCAGCGCAGCGCGCGCTCCCAGGGTGCACGCCTCGGCCCTGCCGGCCTTGCTGGCCCTCCCTACCCCGCCCAGCCCTCGCCTCCCTCTGGTTAAAGGGAAATTATACCTGCTGGAGACCGGTCTTAACGCGCAGGTTGAAACTTCAAGTATTCTGGGTCTTCGAGGACTGAATTTGTGTGTGTGTGAATAGTTTCTTATGGGGAGAGGGGGGCGGGGTCAGCTTGGGCCGTGGAGCGAGTACCCTGGCTGGAAGTTCCTAACTCTGACTGCAGAATCCACCAGCCTGTGCTCTTGGCTAATCAGTGCGTCTGCCTGGCCTTGTTCCCCACCTGCGAAAAGGAGGCTGGAGGAGAGGTGGAGTCAGCTACTGCCCACATCCATGTTAGCCTAAAAGGTCGTGGCCAGTTTGCACAGTCTGCAGCACCCACCTTTCATAGGCTGGGGGCTCCTGTCGTCCTCAGCTGATCGTCTTCCCCACGCCCTTGCATGACCGCCCAGGATACCGTCCTTTCCTCTTCCACCCGGCTGCATTATCAGCATCACCTCTGAGGCGACTACCAGATCTGTGCCTCTGGGCCTGATCGTTTAGGGGAGGCTGTCTCATGTCTACAACTGTCCAACTGAATCACCTCACCAAGATACCCTGACACCCCAAACTCACAAACCCAAGATTCAGCCAGCACCTTCTCCTGACTTCTAACTACTTGCACCAGTTTCCTAATTCTCCAGGACAGAAAGAGTCCCCGGAGACTCTTGCCTTCCTCAGTCTTCCCAATCCTCTCTGGGCTGTCAAAGTCTTGGTCACCTGACCTCATTTTCATTCCTGTAACCGCTCTTTCCAGTTCAGCCTGTGCACATGCCTGGCGCATTCCAAGGAACTCCTGGTCGTTTTCCCACCGGCGACCTTAACCCTGAAGAGGAAACAACGCCCAGAAGCTCTGTGGCATTCCTTCCCCTTTCATAAGTAGGCAGTTGTACTTACCCTGCTTGCTTAGCTGGAGACACCAGACCCTCCACTGCCCGGCCCCAAACTGCAGCCCCACCACACATGCTCTCCCAAAAGACCTCCTAAAGGCCTTTTGCACCTTCCTTCAGGGTGTGCCCTCATCCAGGGTGCTCACCCACCTCTCTGCCCACACCTCCCACATCCACCCCTAATGTCAATTCCAGAAAGATCTCTCCCCCTCCCTGTTGTGCTCCCACTGCTTACTGCCCTTGTCCTGTCTGACTTTTCGTTATCATCCTCATCAGCCTGAATGTAAGCTCCCAGAGGACAAGCCTTCTTCACCCCTGCACCCTCCAGTGAATTGACCATAGTGGCAACTTAGAGAGTTGTGGGCATTTCTCATACAGATCTGACCTCTCAGTGGGGACTTGTGAGAGAAGTGAGCAACTGACAGTGACAAGCCAGAAAAAAGGGAACCCAAATGCCTGTGCTTTAAGTCCTGTGGACATATGGACACTGTTGGCTCCAGCATCATCTCTCTCCTTTTCAGGACAAACAGACCACTGGTGCAGAGAGCCTTAGAGGGGCTCTATTCCAGCCCTTCCTGCTACTGATGAAAGGCCTTAGAGAAGTAAAATGCAGCAGAACCAGGATTCAAACCGCAGTCTGCAGAATAAAGCGCTGGATTCATTACAGCAAAGTGAGGCTCCACACTCCACGTAGTGAGCAGTATCAAGTCACTGTCGGGCAGGATGATGCCAAAACAAAAATATATATTCCCTTTTCAATGCACAGATGGGTTTTGATCATTTACGGACGATGCTATAACTGAGGTTGGTTCCAAAGAAGACTACTATTTTGAATTAAACACATTGATAGCACACTGAGATTATGAATGAAGGTTTATTTTAACGGGTCTTTGTGTAACTTCAGAGTGCAGATTGGACAGTATACTCATGGAATTTCCAGTGGCCGGATAGACGTCTTTATCTGGAAATCCTGCCGTGTCCTCAAAACTCATTATACTCAAAATCAGAATCTTCTTAACTGCTGATCCTTAGTCTCTGCTCATTATCTCAGATCACGGCCTCCCTTGCTCCCTGTCACCCGTGCTGTGCTGTGAACCGTGCCTGTTATCAAGCTTTAGTAACTTCTACCTACAACCATTCTCTGAGCCTCTCTCCTCCCCTCTGCCCACTGCCACTGCCTAATTCAGAGCACACACTGCACCCATCCCCCTCCCCCGCAAGTTTTTTCCTTGTAATCTCTCCTATGATGGCTGTCGGATTGACAGGGGAACTCAAGAGTTAAAGATTTTAGCCTTTGCTATAGGCTTAAGTGATTAATGCACTGGAAGGCTGTTATTCCAGGAACTGACTGCATGACCACAGGACTGCAGGAGGTGGAAAAGCAGTTCGACCTTTGTGCCCCAGGGGGTCTGCAAGCCGTGGAGACGGTATCTGAGTCATTGTGTTCCGGGGGGACCACCAGTGCTGCAGATGAAGAATTGTCGATCAAGAGATAAAGAAATACTAGGAAAATCGCTTCCAGACTGCAACTCATCCTATTAACCTTTTTCCAAACCCCTTATCTAACCTTCGTTCTCCTTATAAAAAGGTTGGCTTGAAATGAGATGTTAAGGTGGTTTTTGACTGTACATAACCCACCGTCTCCTCAGATTGCTGGCCACCTGAATGAGGTACCCATAAAGACTCAATCCTTGTCTCTGCATTTTGGTTCTGGTAGTGACAGGCAGTACGAACGCCGACTTTTCCAGTTTCAAGATCACTTGTTTTAAAGTGTCACTTTGAACAGGAGATAGTCTGGGCTCTGCAATATACAGTGGTTCTCTGCAAACCTGAGAACTCCTTGCTGGACACTGAAGGCTTCACAGGCCCTGGCACAAAGCTTTCTTCTCTACCTTCTGTTCTGCAGCCCCCTGTCATGCACCTGTGTTCTTGAGAATTCTTAGTTGCCTGTGTCTGTTTCTACAGACATGTTCCCTCTTCTTGTCATACTCTCTCCCTTATTTTCCAGCCCAAGTCACAACCACACATCAAATTTTACCCCTTCAAGTCCTGGCTCAAACGCCGCTTTTTCCATGAAGCCTTCCTTCCCAATCTCCCAGTTGGAAGGATGCTCTCCCACCTCTGGAATCACACACCTCTTTTCTGCCTGGTGTACCAGATTAGTAGACCATCTGTGCATCTCCGATAGCAGCTAGTTCATCTATAATAACTCCGCGGTGTTGAGGGACCTGCAAACAGCATGTTGTTTCTCGAAGTGAAGTCTGGCATTGGAACAAGAGAAAGACTGTTCCCTCCTCTCTTCTGCTCCAGTCAGGGCAGCCTCAGGGAATGTAGGGCTTCGTGAAAACCCCAATATATATGGTCATCTGTGTCTATACGTATAAAAACCTGGTTCGAATGTGTGACAAGGTGGGCATAATAATAGTCAATAGAAGTTTATTACAGTAAGTTCAGTGGGCACTAAGGGCTATTTGCCTCATAATCTCTGCCACAGCCCTGGGAAGTGTGTTCAATTATCTTCAGAAAGCTGCTGTAAAATCTTATGGCTGCTGCTTGGGAGGGGTCACACATCGTAAGCATTTGTTAACACGCGAGCATAGTTTAATTTGTCAAATGAGCCAGCTTTTGCTGTAACGAAACCCAGAGGGTCTGAGACACAGCACAAACATTCAGATGTCCGGGGTGGGGGGAAGGCTCCGCCATGAGGATCCTGGCCCACTAGGGGGTGGCCTGCCAGAGGCCAGCAGAGAGAAGAAATGCTAAAATGTGACATTGAAAGCTGTCTCTGCTCCTCTATCCTTTTGCCCAGACAAGCCCTGAAGACAATTGTTTTTGAGTTCCACAGAGGGGCAGCTTCCTAAAGCTAATTAATCAAGTAATCATCATGCAAACTAGGATTTGGAGACCTCTGTCTATATGTTGCTCTACTGTCTGACCTGGGTCATTTGTTACCACTGTGTACCTACTCACAGGACCTCACCTCTGTGTTTCCTGATTCACTGAATCCCAAGTCAATTCTGAGTACAAACTTAGTTCCTCACATTAACTGGGTCCTACGTTTCAGAAGCCTGGTTAGGGTGGAAGAGAGAGTAGTAAAAGAGGGTATTCAGCCAGCGGACTCCGAAGGCATCCTCAGAGCCAGATGGCCGATTCATTCTTGAGATAAGGGGAGGTAACTCCGCAGGTGACAGCGCTCTTGCAGATGGTGTCTCACAGACACACCTTCACTTCCTGAGTCTTACTGCTGTTAAGAGTTGATTATTTCACTCCTCATCAGATTCATGTGGAATTTACTCATGCTCTGGCCTCTCACATTTATCCCAATTTCGTAAATTTTTTACCTTTTCCAAAGTTACTAGGAAGAGTTTGTTCAACATACTGTAGTGGGAGTGCTTTAAATTCTTATATCCTAAGTCCTGGGGGTAAAGATGCTTACAGCCTTTTGTGACACATCTTCTTAAGCAGAAGTCTCTCTACAGAACTGTGCCTGGCAATTCATGCTCTTGGTTATGTTTCATTTTGGTCTTCCCATAATATCAGAAATGCCAGTTAGGTTTAAAGAAAGGACAAAAGTGAATAGTCTGACACAGAAAGTTTGGGTTTAATTGCTTAGAACTTAGAAAGGAGCTTGAACTTTTGAATGAAACTACTCTGCGCATGCAAGAGATCATTAACTTTTTCGTAACTTTTTTTACATCATTACAGAGTGAATGTGAAAGGGACTCAGTTGGGTGAGCCGTGTGTGCGTCTGCCTTTCTGCTATGCTCACTATCTTCCTCTGGAAATAAAGAACTATTGAAACTATTTACCTAAGAACCAGTCTGTCAGCAAAGGAGAAGCAGGAAGGAATTCCACAGCATGTTAATGTAATTTCCATACCACTACTGGAAGTGCTAAGAATTCAGCCATAAGTTGAAGATGTTTCAATGAAAAAATAAGTGTGTGAATTTGTCTTGGACAAATAGCCTAGTGTTTCTTTGTATATTTTATTATAAATCATCTGCAATTACCAATAATGTAATCATTTCTGATCATTTTTATGAACCCTTATTAGCACAAAAGAACAAATTATCCAAAAATTAATCCTGTTTGGTCTTAGACAGCATTATATCTTTACAGCATATTTCCTTTGCCAATTATGACTGACTAATATCTGGCTTAATTAAGCTAATGTTAAAATTAATTGTCACTCCCAGAATTCATATCAATTAAATGGCTGAGACAAGTGACACGCAACACACAAGCTTTTTTCCCCATGATTTTACAAAGTGCTTTAACATACAAGACTTGATTGAGTGTTTAAAACATAGGCTTTTAAAGCAGAAGAGAAAGAAGTGGTTGAGAACTAAAAGTTCACCATCAAAAATCTATGAAGTGGAACAGAATCATAAAAGAAAATTTTAAAACTAGCTTCATCTCTTCAAGATGGGGGTGGGGTAGAACACACAGACACAATCAAGTGTGTTCTTGAGTTGCTTCTGTTGTGCCAAGTAAAACTCCACCATCATGTTCATAAGTGGAGTCTCAAAAATTTAATTGTGTAAAATGCAGACTCTCATTATTGTGAAGATAATTAAAAGCAGTGTTTTCCAGTCTGCACTAGCTCAGACACACTCAATGGAAATAAACAAAAATAAAGGTTGTGAATTTGCACCATCCACAACTCACCACACACTGGCTGTCTAACCATCACCCTCCCACAAGCAGGAGATGAACTTAATGCCATGAGAACGGGGCTGGGTGGGAACAGAAGAGCATGAGCAATCGTGGGCATCCGAGTCCCGGTTACAGCAGAAGTCTTGTCTGTCAGTTCCGGTGCCTAAGCTTCCAGCCGTGCTCACAGTCAGGCAAATGGACTGAGGAGATGTCAGGTGGGTTCCCTGATGGGGTTCAGGGGTCACACACACTGTATTGAGGCTGTGCTCTTATAAAACAGAACCTATAGGGAGTGAGCACATCAGGGGAGGAGGAAAGAAGCAGACCACAGTCCATAGTTTGTGGGAGCAGCACTGACGGCCAGCCTGTGTACTACTGGGACACTCAGTTGTCGACTTGTGATGCATGGCCACCATCAGTCACTCCCATCAGGAAGGTGGGTCACCGTGATCCATTAGCACCAACACTGACAGCAGCTAAGGGATGGAGCGTCAGCCTATAAAGGGCTCCGGACAAGCTCCGTATGTCACGGGGCAAAAACTTGGGTCACTGCTGGCTTGGGTGTAGTTGCTTACATCCACCATGAAGCTGGTTTGGGCGGGCAGCTCATGGAAAGTCAGGAACCTGCCAAGTCTGAGTTTGGGGAGAGGGGAGGAGGACGGACTTAGGCAACTGAGCGTTTTGGGTTTATTTTGTACATTAATATTATTTTTTATTTGGGTTCATTTTCTACGTTAATATTACTTTTTATTTTTATAAGCCAAAGAATTATTCAAAATTTATTCGCTTTGCATGGGCTCATGAAGATTTCTAATGCTTCCCAGTCATTCATGTAGTTTTTAGAAAACAATTGTGCAAAGCACTATGCAGCTGCCATATAGTATGTTGCTTATGACCTCTAGGAGCGTATGGCCCTAAAAGCATGTTTCCCAAGTAAAAGGAACAAAGGCAGGCTGAAGCAGGTGACACGTGACCTTACAGACCCTTTTACTCTGGCATTTGCATTTTTTTTCTTTCTTTAAAGATTTTATTTATTTAGTTATCTATCTATCTATCTATGTATTTATTTTAGAGAGAAAGAAAGGAAGGGAGAAGGAGAGGGAGAAAAATATCAATGTGCAAGAGATACATCGAAGGGTTGCCTCTCACATGCCTCCAACTAGAGACCTGGCCCACAACCCAGGCATGTGCCCTGTCCGGGAATGGAACCGGCAACCTCTCAGTTCTCAGGCCAGCACTCAACCCACTGAGCCACACTAGCCAAAACTGGTATTTACTTTTAATATACATGAGAAACAGTACACTTATACTGTATCCCATATTGCCCAAAAGATCTGATTCAGGAAAGTTCCTTGCCCATCTATACACCTCATGTGGCCTCCATCTTCAAAGAGCAAAAGGTGAGCCTCTCATTGACCAGCTGCTCATCCAGCGGCCCTATCTCTCCCTTCCAGGTGCCCTGCAGTCGATGTTTCTCTGTCCTTGTCAGGCCTCTGCTGATGGCATGGGAAGACATGGGGAAGAGGGAAGCATGACCCTGGGTATCACACTCTTCAAGCAGATTTCTGAGACTTGTTTGGTTCAAGTTCTTTCTCAGCTCCCCACTCTGCCCCTGGCTTGGAGATAAGCTGATATACCTCAGAGCCCCCAATTCATGATGCATCCTTTCTGGGCACGTGAGTAAGGAAAGCCTCGTCTCTTGGCCTTTTACTCAACTCCCAAATCAAAGCCAGAATCCTCTTAAGAATCTGACCTGAGATGGGAGAAAATATGGCCATGCATACAGTTCACAAAATGTCAAGGCCACACATTTTTACCCAACACTCTCAAATGCCCAAAATAATTGGGGGCAGTACTCCAGAGATAATCTTACCCACCTTGTTCCATCTCTTTGATCCCTCATATCATCCTCTTCTCCAAGTAGGCAGCCTCACCGAGGACTTCACAAACTCTCTCAGTGGTTTCAGACCTTGGGAAGAAGAGATATGTGTGCAAATCCAGCAGAACAAAGAGGGATGTAATAAGTGCCACATGGGCAACGAGTTTTTAAGGAGGTTAAAGAATGAGGAAGTTGCCCTGGCTGGTGTGGCTCAGTGGATTGAGCATGGGCCTGCAAACCAAAGAGTTGCTGGTTCAATTCCCAGTCAGGGCACATGCCTGGGTTGTGGGTTCAGTCCCCAGTTGGGGGTGCATATGAGAGGCAACCAATCGATGTTTCTCACACCCATGTTTCTCTCCCTCTCTTCCTCTCCCTCTCTTTAAAGCCCTTGGCTGAGGATAAAAAACAAAAATAAAAAGAGAGACTGATTAGAACAAAATACAAATACAGGCAGACAGAGCTCCAAACTAATGACTTTTAAGATATAATGAACCAGGTAACTTTTTTTAAATAGGGAAGAAAAATGTTATTTTGAAATGTTGCAGCAGAAATTACTGTATTAGATTCCTAGGGCTGCTGTAACAAATTGGCACAAAACTATGTCTTGGAACAAGAGAAACATTGTGTCACAGTCTGGAGACTGGAAAGTCTGACACCAGGGTGTCAGCATGGCAGCCCTGCCTCTGGCGCACTACGGCAGTGATTTTCAAACAGTGTGCCGCAAGGATTTTTAAAACATGCAGTACCTGACTAGTTGGGGGCACTGACCTCTTTTCCTTTACATTGTTAAAAAAAGAAAAAGAAAAAGACAACAGCCAACACAACAATAGCCATCTGGTGTGAATGAATCAAAGTTATACCGATTTTTTTTTTGTCAGATTGGAAGAAAATACGATCTATTTTTTGTTGTGCCACAGAATTTTAGTAATTAGCTTATGTGTGCCATGAGATTAAAAAGGTTGAAAATTGCTTCTCTACAGGAACTACTATAAAGGACACATGGACAAAACCAAGGGGGAGGGTGAAGATGGGGGAGGGAGGGGGGTTTGACTGGGGTGGGGTGGAGGGATGGGGAGAAAAGGCATACAACTGTAATTGAATAACAATAAAAAAAATTTTTTAAAGAAAGAGAGAAAGAAAATTGCTGCTCTAAAGGAGAATCCCTCCCGAACTTTCCTAACTCCTGGTGGTCCTCAGATTGTCCTGCATCACTCCAATCTCTGCCTTCATTGTCACACTGGTCCCTTTACGTCACCTTCCTTCTGTTTGTGTCTTTCTAAATAGTTATATTGTGAGGTCCTGGGAGTGAGGATTTTAGCACGTCTTCAGGGACACAAGTCAACCATTACAGGTATTAATATGGGAAGAAAAACAAATCTAGATTTAAAACTTTATATCCTAAACACCAAGAACTTACAAAGGGCTGACTACTAAAGGGCAAGTTATAAAACAAACAAACCAAAATTATGGAGTGTAATTGAAGCAGTAGAAAAAATTGTAACATATTAATATTGTATACAGCTTTTAAAGTTTTTGAATAACAAAAAAAAACCAAACTAAAACAAATGCAGTGAACGAGATTAGTTCAATTTCAGCACGTGAGAAATATATAGTGTTCAATAATTGCTCTGTTCATGTCTTAGTTTTTAAAATTACATTGTATTGATTATGCTATTACAGTTGTCCTGGTTTTTCCTCCTTTGTCCCCCTCCAACCAACACCCCTCCCTCAGGCAATCCCCCCACCATTGTTCATAGCTGTGGGTCATTCCTATAAGTTCTTTGGCTACTCCATTTCCTATATTGTACTATACTTCCCCATGGTTATTCTGTAACTACCTATCTGTACTTCTTAATCCCTTCACCCCTTCACCCAGTCTCCCCTCCCTCCTCCCATCTGGCAACCATCTGGTAACTAACTTCTTTTGTCTTGCTGCTTTTAAGAGTCTCTCTTTATCTCTAACCTTTGGCTTTTTATTTATTTATTTATTTTTATTTTTTTGGTAAAAAGGAAAGGAACTATTTATTCAAAAGTTACACAGGTGTAGAGTAATGGCAGAATGTTGCAGTTAAATCCCAAAGTCACTAACACCCACACAGTCCTGACTCCCCTTGCCAAACCAGGGCAGTCAGCGGTACCGTATCTCAGGAAAAGAAATAGAAGCCCAAAGCTCAGCTAGACTCCTGTTCTTAATCCAAAACCTCATCCTCATGGTGGGCCAGTGGGAATCCTTCTGCATTCTTTCAAACCGCTTCGAGAGAGAGTTCTGCATGGATGCTACATCTTGCTTTCCTGCTTCCTAAGCCACCTGGCCAAGAGAGCCTAACCTTTGGCTTTTTAATAATGATGTGTCTTGCAGTGGGCCTCTGCATCCATCATAACTGGGACTATGTGTGTGTCCTGGACTTGCATGTCTATTTCCTTCACCAAATTAGGGAAGTTTTCTATCACTAATTTTTCAGACAGATTTCCAATTTCTCGCTCTTTCTCTCCTCCTTCTGGCACCCTTATGATGCAAATGTTGGACCTCTTAAAGTTGTCCCAGATGCTGTTTATACTATACTCATTTTGAGGGGGGATTCTTTTTTCTTCTTGCTGCTCTGATTGGTTGTTTTTTGTTTTCTTATGTTCCAAATCATTGATTTGATCCTCAGCTTCATCCACTCTACTTTTGTTTCCCTATAAATTGTTCTTTATTTCAATTAGTGTATCCTTCAGTTCTGACTGAGTCTTTTTTTATGCTGCTGAGGTCCTCACTAAGTCCCTTGAGCATCCTTATGACCAGTGTTTTGAACTTTGCATCTGATAGATTGCTTATCTCCATTTCATTTAGCTCTTTTTCTGGAGTTTTGATCTGTTCTTTCATTTGGGCCACATTTCTTTGTTTCATCATTTGGGCAACCTCCCTGTGTTTGTTTCTATTATTAGGTACAGCTGCTTTGACTCCTTGTCTTGGTAGTGTGGCCTAATGTAGTAGGTGTCCTGTAGGATCCAGTGGCACAGCCTCCCCTACTGCCCAAGCTGGGTACCCAAGGTGTGCCCTTTGCATGGGTTGAGTACACCCTCCTCTTGTAGTTGAGCCTTGATTGCTGTTGGCAGATCAATGAGAGGGGTTTACCCAGGCCAGTCACCTGCAAGGAGTGGCTATGACCACTGACCACCAACCTCTGCCATCCATGCAGGATCAGCTGTGCAGGGGCAGGGTGGTGGTGCTCCTAAGTGGTCTGTGGCTGCCCACTGGGTGTGCTGGCCCTGGGGTTCCCTGGGTGGTGCAGGCCAAGGTCAGCCCCCACCTGTGTTTTACATGGGGCACCCTGCCTGAACTGTAAAACAATCTGAGATGGCTGCTACTTGTGCTAACTCAGAGATTCCCAGGTGAAGCCAAGCTGTGAATCTAATCTGACTGCCATTAGGGCTCACTGAAGCCAGGTGTTGCTCGTTTGATAAGACCTAGGAGCCAAGACGAACCACTTTTATGGAAAAGCAACTTGGATGGGTCCTTAAGTCAGATGGACCAGAGCCTCTGGGGATGTCCAAGGTAGGGCAAACAGTGTTAGCCAGGTTGATGGAGTCTCACATATGGCACCAGCCTGCCAGCTCTCTGGCGGGAAGGTTTAGCAAAGGGACAATGGCATCTGCTCCTCTTGATGCCAGACACTTCAGTTCCTCCCTATGTACCACTGATGCCTTTCAAGCTGCTAGCCTGGTGCTGGAGCTCAGAGGGAGTGAGTCTGAGTAAGTCTGTGTGTGGGTTCTTTAGGAGGAACTGCTTGAGACTCCAGAAGTTTCTTCCACTGACTCAATTCCTTCTGGTTTTTGCAGCCAGAAGTTGAGGGGACTTATCTTCCTGGCACTGGAATGCTGGGCTGGGGGCCTGGTGTGGGTCTGGGACTTCTCGCTCCCAAGATATCTCTCCCAAATTTTTATCCACATGGGTGTGGGACCTGCCCATTCCATGTTCATGCCCCTCCCACCAGTCTGGATGGATAAGGTCTCTTTAATTCCGTAGTTGTCATACTTCCATTCAACTCGATTTCACAATTGTCAGACTTCCATTCAGCTTGACTTCTGACTTTGCTGAGTGATGGTTGTCCTATATTTTATTGTAATTTTGATGTGGTTGTGAGAAGAGGTGAGCCATGTCTGCCTATGCCTCCATCTTGACCAGAAGTCCTCATGTCTTAATTTTTTCAATATTTTTTCTTTCTGTTTCTCAGATGGAAAGGCTCATTAACCCTCTCTTCTTCTTCTTCTTCTTTTAAAGATGTAATTCTTTTTTTAAAAGATTTTATTTATTTATTTTTAGAGAGGGGGAAGGGAAGGAGAAAGGGAGGGAGAGAAACATCAATGTGTGGTTGCCTGGCACATCTCCTGCTGGGGACCTGGCCCACAACCCAGGCATGTGCCACGACTGGGAATCAAACCAGTGACCCTTTGGTTCGCAGGATGGCACTCAATCCACTGAGCCACACCTTCCAGGGCCTTTCTTCTTTTTTAATTATGTTTTTATTTTAATCCTCACCTGAAGATATGTTTTTATTTATTTCAGTGAGAGAGAGTGAGAAAAAGAGAGAGAGAAGAACATCTATGAGAGAGAGAAACATTGATTGATTGCTCCCATTTGCACTCGACCAGGGATGGAACCCACAACCGAGGTATGTGCCCTGACCAGGAATCGAATCCTCAAACTTCTGGTGTATGGGACAGCGCTCCACCCAACTGAGCCACCTGGTCAGGGCACTGACCCTTCCTTCTAACACCTTCAATCTCCTTTTAAGTTCTTACAATTAACTCTTTATTTCATATGTTGCACTTTTCAGTTTTCCTATTTCCCTTTGAATTTTTTTTATAAATTACATTTTCTGTTGAGACCCCATTTGTTCATTTATAAACATGTATATTTGTAATAGTTGCTTGAGAATTATTGCTTTTTAGTTCCAACATCTGGGAAACCAGGAACCACTTTTCAAAAACTGTATTTTTCTCTTGACTTTTGCTCATGTTTTCCCATTTCTTTTCATATCTAGTGATCTTTTAGTATATGCTGACCATTGCGTATGGCATGGAGCAGAGAGAGAAAATCACACCTTCCTCATACACAAGTGTTTAGCTTGTTCAGACACTGAAGCTGTGGACATTCACTTTTCATCTTGTCAGCCTTGGCTGTATTCTTTGTTGGAACGGGCCTATTTTGGTTTACACCTCATTTTTAGGACATGTCCCTTACTGTGGAGTGTGGAACTTCCTAAAAAGTTTGCCCTTTTTAGAATGTCCACTCCATTCCCAAATTTTCCATGAGGTCTCTCTACCACCTAGGCAGTACTCCGATGTCACCCACAACTGTGTGCCTTCTGCTGTCACCATTTGGCTCTCAGACTACAGCAGGTGATGTCTATTTAGTCACAGAGTTTCACCCCTTGCCTGTGCAGCCTGGCCTTAAGCCAAAGACCCACAGTGATTCACTGGCAGACCTCTTGGTGCTCCTCTCTGGGCAACTCCCCCTTCTCAGACACCCTGACAAACAAATTCCAGCCACTTCAAAAGTCTGAACTTCAGGCTCTTCCTGCACAGCAGAAAGACCACCTCCAGGCTGAGAGCCAGAACAATGACGGGGCAACACTGGGCTCCCCCCGAGAGATTCTCTTCTGTGATGCTCATTTTTCAGTGCCTGAAAAGAGTTGTATCGTACACACATACTGTCCAATTTTGTGGTTGTTTCAGTGGGCAGCAAATCTGGTATCACTTACCAGGTCACGGCTGGTGGGAGTCTCTGAAAAATATTTCGTAAGCATAATAATGTAAATTCTGGTCCAAACTTGGGGGCGGGGGGGGGGGGAATAAGGGATTCTGGAGGGATAGCTCCAAGAAAAAAAACTAATGGAACACATTGATAGGAGTTTAGGGTTGAATAATTTTGGTTATGAATAATATTTATATAGTCATAATCATGTAAATACCAAATAATAGTATCCAGTTGAAATAAATGAAACATAATATGGTTGGGGAGAGGAGAATAGGAAAGTAGGGTGTGTGAGGCTCGAGAAGAAGAGGTGGATAAGAAAGCCACCTTGTGGTTGCAGACAGTCTATAAATAGTATATAAAAGTAAAAAGTAAAGACACAACCCTTTAAGCTTATTTTTTAGAAATGATGAGGTAAATACCACAGAAAAAAGCCCACCAGAAACTCTGACTGTGCCTCTAGGAAACAAGATGGTCTGGCGATTGCTGTTTTTCATTGCAAGTCTAGTTACACAATGACATGTTTTTGGTGTGAAGGGTAACATATACATATGCATAAATGTTTGGGCATTTAACAAATAAGTAAAAGCTAACTAATTTTCAACCATGTCAGAAAATTGATTTTCATAGGAAGTTGAATTATACTAATTTTTTAAAATTTCTATTGCAAAATATAAAGAAATGTACATAAGTATTACAGGTAACATTTAACAAATGGTTAGAAAGCCAAGTAACTGTAAACCAGGTCCAGAAATTGAACAATATTTACAGCCCAGAAGGTCCTTCCTGACTACAACACCCTCCCTCCCTCCAAGGCAGACCATTCGTCTGCCTGTGTGGGAGATACACCCTTGCTTTGCTTAACCATCCTTGCAAGCATCCCTATAAAATGTAGTTTAATTTTACTTCCTTTTGAACTTTGTATAAATAGAATTATACTGTAACCATAACTTATATGTTTTATTTTTTATTCATTCAACTTTAGGTTTATAGATTTATGCATTTTGTTTCAAGTAGCCTACTTTTTTAAGTAGATATTTTTTTGAATGAGTATATCAGAGTTTCTTAATCCATTCTACCATTCATTCTACTGTTAGACATTTGGATTACTTCTAGATTTGGGTAATTATGGAACAAATAATAACATCGACATATCTGATGTAGATCACGTATAATGTATGAGAATATGACATGTCATACGATCTATCCCAGGTATGTATGTCTCAGAGCTGATATCCTTGCGAACATAAGTGCAGCTTCGCCCCCACTGCTCTGAACGTTCCCCCAGGCCTCACGCTGCTGTGCATCCGCAGACGCTGCCCTTGTCCCACTCATCTCTGTCTATTCTTACGCCAGTGCAGCATGCTGTTGATTAATGTAGCTTCGTCATTTCTAAACACTTGACAGCTGAGGCTCCTCATTCTCTCTTTGTCCCTTTCCTTTCCTTCCCTTCCTCTCTTCTCTTCCTCTTTCTACAATGCCTTGGCTAGTCTTCTCTTTGGAATTTTTTAAATATTTTGAATTACTTTGTCATAAACATCATGACCAGAAAATGCTTGGATATTGTTTCAATGCTTTGAGATGTTTTAATGCTTACCTTTCTTAATGCTTTTTAAAGCCATTGTTTGTAAAAGCTTTGTGTGTAATGGAAAACATGTGTTTTGGTAGTTGGTTATAGTGTTAAATAAATGACTATAAATCTAGTTTGTTAATTATATTGTTCAATCTTTTATGTCTTTTTTTATCCTCACTCAAGAACATGCTTATTGATTTTTTAGAGAGGGGGGAAGGAAGACAGAGAGAGAGAGGGAAAGAAACATCAATCAGTTGTCTCTCACACATGCCCCGACAGGGCCCAAACCCTCAACCTAGGTATGTGCCCTGACCGGGAATCAAACGCATGACCTTTTGAGTTACAGGATGATGCTCCAACCGAGCCACACCAGCAAGGGACAATCTTTTATATTTTAACCAGCTGTTTTTTCTGACCTGATTATTTGTTTCAGTAACTGAGGTACAATAAAATTTCCCTCTATAATTGTGAATTTGTCTATTTCTCCTTATAGTTCTTTTGCTCTATGTATGTTGGTGTTATCTTAATGAGGTATCTGCAAATTCACATAATCATATCTTCTTGATGAATTGAAATTTTTATCATCATGAAGCATCCTTTCTTAATTCTCATAACGCTTTTTGCCTTATAGTCAATTTTCAATGGCATTAATCTATTTATACCAAATATCTTCTGCAAATATAAATGATACATTTTTCCTATCCTTTTATTAGTAATCTTCCCATATTCTTACAACAGGTATGCTGAATTTTTAAGATTCAGTATACTCTGTACTGGCCAGTAGGCTCAGTTGGTTTGAGTGTCAGCCCAATACTCCAAGGTTGCAGGTTCGACTCCCAGTCAGGGCATATAGAAGAACTAACCAATGAATGCATCAATAAATGTAACAACAAATCAACGTTTCTCTCTCCCTCTCTCTCCCTTCCTTTCTGACTCTCTAAAATCAATAAATAAAAATTTTAAAAAATAAGTATAACACTCTTTGTTTTTTTTAAACCAGTTTAGTTGTTTACATTTAATGTAGTTATTAAGATATTTAGATTTAAGTCTGCCATCTTATTTTGTGATTTCCACTTGTCACACTTCTTCTGTTTTTTCTCTCCTTTTTGTGGTATTTTTTAAAGATTTTATTTATTTATTTTTAGACAGAGGGGGAGGGAGAGAGAGAGAAACATCAGTGTGTGGTTGCCTCTCACGTGCTCCACACCAGAGGCCTGGCCCGCAACCCAGGCGTGTGCCCTGACTGGAATCAAAACAACACTTTGGTTCGCAGGCCGGCACTCAATCCACTGAGACACACCAGCCAGGACTGTAGTATTTTGATTGGTTAAGAATTCCTGATCATTTAAGTTTTTTCCACTATTAGTTTGGAAGTTGTGAATTCTAATTATCTTACCCCAGAAATTACAACACCCATGGTTAAATTATTAAAATATAAAGATAAAATCTTTGTTATGTTCTTGGATAATACAAGGACTTTGAATACTTTATTTACAACCCATAATTTATCATTCATTTTTTGACCCTACTAGATAGTAGTATAACTATTGTATTCAGCCAATGTTCCATTACATTTACCTGTATATTCACTTTTCTGTTATTCTTTCTTTATATTTCAAAACTTGCATCTGGGATCACTTATCTTCTGTCTCCTTTAGAATTCCTTTTAGTGAGAGTTAGTTGGTGATGAATTCTTTCCATTTTCATCTGTGAAAATGTTTTAATTTCACTCTCATCCATGAAACATGGATTTCCTATGCATAGAATGCTAGGCTGGCAGTTGACGAGATCAATGCCATTGAACTTTCTGCTTTGAATGTTGCGACTGAGAATCCAGCTGTGTGTAACTGTCAGTCATTTGAAGAAGGTGATCTGTCCATTTTCTTTGTCTTATAGACAAAGATTTTCTCTTTGTCTTATAATGTATCCATTTAGTTTCAGATTTTGGGTATTGTATTTATTTATTTATAGACATTCCATTTCAAGTGGACTACATCACTTTTCATAGTTTCCTGCATATATTTTAGGTTTCACTGTGTTCCTTCATAATTGGTCAGCCCCGGGCCACACATGCACGAACAGGTTCAAAATCCCCAGGTGCAGACAAAGATCCGAATGGACTGAAACTGTCACTCAAGAGACTGCAGTTCCAGCTCAGTCAAGAAAATTACCTACTAAGTAAAGGACGCAACATCCACGGAGGAAAAAAACCAAATTCTGAACTCCACAGCTTAATTTTTGTAACGACCAGGATACAATCCAAAACTACCCAACACACGAAAAACCAAGAAAATAGAACACGTTCTCAGGAGAAAAGAAAATCAACCGAATTTGATTCCAAGTTTGGTTTCAGATGTTAGAATGTTTATTTCAGTCTTTAGTTCTTTATTAATTGTGTATAACTTGTAAAGGGTCTTTTTTCCTTTCTTTTTCCTTCCTCCCTCCCTTTCTTCCCCCCTTCCTCCCTCCCCTTCTCCTTCCCTCCCCTTTCCCCTTCCTTCCTTTGGTTAGTTTCCCAATACTATTTATTGAAAAAAGTCCATCCTTGCCCCACTCATCTAAAGTGCAACTGAGGCAGGAGACAGCAGAGGAAGAATCTGAGACCACAATACTGTTACTGGCCAGCGTCTAGCACCCTGGTTGCCAGGGAACGCCTTTTACCAATTAGGTAGATTAAATAGTAAACTGGGGCGGGGGGGGGGGGGGGGGGGGGGGGTGGGGGTGGGTAGGAGGAGGGAGACGTGTCTCACATGCAAACTCAACAGTCCTGAGCCTGGTCTGACAATATCGCCAGGTGTTCCAACATCACAAGAAACACTATGTTAACAAGAAAGAAGGGGAGTCCTTGAAATTCTATGAAACATTTCCACTATCTGGGAAAGAAAGCCACGAAATTGTGCTTTCATCCCAAGGCCTGGAATGCAGGAGAGGGCCCACGGTGCCTGAGGAAGAAGCTCAAAAAATAACTTTGGTTAATTGTCTACCTCTGGTCACTGTTTTACGAGGGAGTCCCTGATGCTTACAGAAAGAGACCATAAATAACTTTAGAAAGTGCCCCAATTTTAATTAACTGACTCCTGTCACGTATTTGTTTTACAACAAGATGAACAAATGGGGTCTGGAGCAAGATAAGGATTCGGGCTAACAGACCCTGACACAAACCTAAGTTTGGATAGTCACATTCCCCCAGGAAAGCTGGCACCATATTTACCCGTTAATCAATATGTAACTTTTTTCTCCTGTCCCACCAACTATCTAAGTCCTCAGAACAAAGTCCTAACTCTCTCTTGGGGGGCTGAGGGTGCTCTTGGCACTCTTGGCTCCCGGGGCACTGGGCCTCTGGCCACCCGGCCTCAGGCTGCCCCGGAGCTCGCCACCCTGGTCTGCAGCCGCTCTTACTTTCGCCACCCTGCTTTGCCCTGAAACTTTGCCTTTCACCCCCCTCTCTATGCAGGCCCGTTCTCTTCCATGGGAACAGATCACTAATAAACTGATTACACGCAAATAGATTTGCTGATCTGTAATTCTTCACAAGCATCAGCAAGAAGAACCAGTCTCTCTCGCCAACACAGCCTCTGTCATACATCACATGATCATAAATCAGGCACATGTGAGTCTGTTTCTAGGTTTTCTATTCTACTTAGTTTGCTCACTGGTCTACAAATACCACAGCACATGACTACACAGCTTTATAGTATGACTTGATATTTGACACAGAAAGTCTTCCCACCTTATTCAAGGATATCCTGGCTACTCATGGCACTTACAATTCCATATATATTTTAGAGGCAGCCTATCAAATTATTCTAAAAATATTAAAAGAACAAAAACCTGTTGGAAGTGTGACTGAGGAGCTTGAAATCACTAAATCAGTTTGAGGAGGAATTTACATTACAGTGCTGAGTCTGTAATTCATGGACACTCCTTAGCTCTCCATTTCTTTAGTCTCTTTAAAGTCTCACAATAGCTCTGGCTGGTGTAGCTCAGTGGATTGAGTGTGGGCTGTAAACCAGAGGATCACCAGTTCAGTTCCCAGTCGGGGCACATGCCTGGGTTGTGGGCCAGGCCTCTGGTGCAGAGTGCTCGAAAGGCAACCACACATTGATGTTTCTCTCTATTTCTCCTTTTTTTTCCCTCTCTCTAATAAATAAATAAATAAATAAATAAATAAAATCTTAAAAAAAAATAAAGTCTCACAAGAAAGTTTAATGACTTTCCCTATAGAGTTCTTTTGTCAGATTTATCTTGGAGTGTTTGACAATTTTTTATTCTACTTTAATGGTATATTTTACAAATGCTCATTTTTTGTTTCTTTCTTGAATGAAAAAAATGCAATGCAATGTGCAACTTTTGGCATACAGAATGCAATTTTTGGTGTATTCAATAAGGCAAACCTCATTCATTAATTCTAGTAACTTATCTACTAGATTGTGTTAGTTTTTCCATGTGCACAGTCATCTATGAATAATGAGAATCTTATTTATCCCTTTACTGTTGGGAACTGCCCTGCCTGGTTTCAGAAGTTGTAACCCCCCATGGCTAAGGCTGAGTGAGAGACCTCAGGACCATAAGCCACTAAGGAGACAAAGCTTATCTTCCTGGCAGGGGTGCTGCCTCTACCCCCTTTATTTCACCCTGCTTGGCCCCAAGTGGATGACTAGTTAACTAATGATGAGTAAGATTCCTCAAGGGAGGGATGACATAAGACAGGCATGGTCATGAAGGGGCCCTCAGGGAAGGACTTGGGGGGCTGTAGAAAAAGGGGGTGATGGACCTTTGCCCCTCAGCTTTGACATAGCCTGAGTCCTCATTCTGTCTGCAAGAAGTCTCCTAATCTCTTGGCTGCCTTACTTCCCCTGCCTGACTTAAGCGTGAAACAATGCCAGAGGTGGGTGTGGCCCTGTGCTGTAAAGGGTGGTTCTTGGGTTGGGGGTGGGGGTGGGAGTGGGAGGGGGGGAGGATCAGGCCCAAAAAAGAATGCATAAAATCCTGTGAAATCTGCTTTGCTAATAACCTCAATTTAAATGATAAGGGTCCAAGCATAGAATGGGTTTGTTCCTCAAAGTTTAATGACCTTTTAGCTATCTGACCCTGACTCAGAATAAGCCCTCATAGTTCTTTGAATGTTATCTATTGTTTGATCATTACTGCCTGACAATGATTGATGAGCTTTACCTATATTCCTGTGCAAATTTAACCCAATAAAAGCCCATTGAGGAAGAAGCTCAAGGCCCTTCTCCTCTGAGAGACTGGCCATCCTTCCTTCCCAAGCAGATCATGTCTTGGTAGACTTATTGTCACCCATGGCAGACAGAGGGGCCCCCCACACTTTACAATCTTTATAACTCTTATTTCTTTTCAGTTCTAATTGCACTGGCTGAGACTTCAAATACAAGTTAGGTAGCAGTGGCGTTAGCTGACAAGCTTGTCTTGTTGTCGTCTGTCTCTCAGGCCAGTTTTCTACATTTCACCACTGAGTGATGTTCGTTGTCAGTCTTCTGTAGCTGCCCTTTCTTAGATTAAGGAAAGTCCTGTCTGTTCTCAGATTGCTAAGACATGTGTGGAGGTTTTTGGCTTTTGTTTTTTTTTATTGGTACAGGCTAAACTCTACCAAATGCTTTTTTATAAGTCTGCAGAGGTGATCATATTATTTTTCTCATTTAATGTATTATATGATTGAGTTTCTAAGGCCAGTCTATTTCTCAAATACATCCAACTTGGCGATGAGGTATTTTACCTTCTTCTTTTACTGCTTTCAACTTGCTAGTATTTTGTTTAGGATTTCTACATCCACATTCATGAGAGGCTAGCCTCTAATGTCCTTTCTGGTTTGCATATCAAAGTTGTGTCCATCTCAAAACAGAAGTTGGGATGTGTTTCTTCTCCTTCTGTTTCCCAAAATCATTTATGTAAGATCAGTGCTAGCTATCCCTGAAAGGCTTCCTAGCGCTCACTGAAGCCACCCACTGCCCTCAGGGAGGCTGTCCAGGAGGGCCTGTGTTCCCTGTCTGCTCTGCCAGGCTAAAGCTAAGACTCTCCCCCGGGGGTTCACATCGGCATGTCCCACACAGGACTTTTCACCCTGGGTGGGCCCTGTCCTTGCTATCCCTTGCTGGCAGGGGTCAGAGGCAGTACCCTCAGGAGTGAGTGGCTATGTGGTTCTGGCTCTCCCATACTTTTCTGCTCCCATCTGGGAATGACCGCACAGTTCCCTTCTGCATCAGACCTCTGGTGCCTGGTGCAGCCTTTGCCACCCGTTTCTCTTCATCAGGGAGGTTTAGCCTATTCACGTCACCAGACACCAGCAGCATCCACTACCCTGGTTGTCACGTCAGATGCTCTGTCTGCCAAAGCCAAGCCAGCTCCTTTCATCCTTGTGATATAACAGAAGGCAGGATGCTGTCTTTTCTTTCTTCTCTACGTCATAACATCAGCAACACCCTAGAGGGAGGCACGACTTCACAAAAAAAATCACAAATTCCACCAAAATGGGCCACAGCTGTAAAATAAACACAAGCTCATACTTAAACATTTTTTGAGTTAGCGACTGTCTTAGTGTCATTGTTTCAATGAATAAAAATGAAATCCTTAGTTTTCATCTGCCTGGTCCAAGAATATGTCTTATAATACGTGTCTTCAAGATGCACAACCAAGAGGAACAGCAGTGGAGGCAGGAACACTGTTGAATAAATCAGAAGCTCCTGCACAACCTGGGCCTGCGCATGTGCTTATGCACTCGCAAGGAGACAGAACGTTTCCAGCTATGTCGGCTTTCATCAACGTGCCAGTAAATTTCATCTCTTCTCAATTTTCCGGGGCTTGTCTGTAATATTCACAATTTTCAGTGTTCTTTGAATAAAGAAAAATATGATGACATTTCTGAATCTTTGTTCCATTTGCTGGGAGAACCCTGTGCATATTAACAACCCAGATATTATGCTTTTTCCTTTAAAAAGAATATGGCTTTTCTTCAGGCTGAATCCAAAGTCATTGTTACTTAAACAAGTAAACAAAGCCAGGAAAGGGATTCTCTGGATATGTGCAAAGTATTTTTGTAAATCACAATCCACTCCCTACTATGTGTTGGTGCAGAGTAGGTGGTCATGTGTGTTCTTTTTTTTTTAAGGCAAATTTATTTATTTATTTAAAGATTTAATTTATTTTTTAGTAGATATGGTCTCATTATGTATATATATATATTTTTATTTTTATTTATTTTTATTTTTAGAGTGAGAGGAAGGGAGGGAGAGAGAGGGAGAGAAACATCAGTGTGTGGTTGACTCTCCCACGCCCCCTACTGGGAACCCGACCTGCCACCCAGGCATGTGCCCTGACTGGGAATCGAACTGGTTACCTTTCAGTTTGCAAGCTAGCGCTCAATCCACTGAGCCACACCAGCCAGGGTGTGTTTTTTAGATGTGTGAATTACTCAGACAGAAATTATGTCACCAAGTAACATTTGCAGAAAGCTGCCTCCATTTGGTAAATTCTTCTTGTAAGTAAGTTTAAGGAAAGAGATGTCCAGGGCAAAGGTACCTTGTAAACATTAAGTTCTTGAGAATTATGGAAAAAAACAGAAGGTGAACTGTTGATTTTGCTAACCGTAGGACACAGATTGGTGATTTCCTTTTGAACAGAGGACAGGCCCTGACCAGTGTGGTTCAGTTGGTTGAGCGTTGTCCTGCAGGGTGAAGGGTTGCTGCTGGTTCGATTCCTGGTGTTTGGGTTGCAGGTTCTGTCCCCAGTCAGGGTGGGTATGAAAGGCATCAATGCTTTTCTCTCTCTTTTTAAAAATTTTTTTTAAAAAGATGTTGTTTATCTACTTTTAGAGAGAGGGGAAGGGAGGGAGAAAGAGAGGGAGAGAAACAGCAATGTGTGAGAGATAAGTTGATTGGTTGCCTCTCCAATGCCCCCAACTGGCGTTCCGGCCCACACCCCAGGCATGGGCCAGTGCCTGAGAATTGAACTGGCAACCTTTTGGCTTACAGGTCGGTGCTCAATCCACTGAGCCACACCAGCCAGGGCTTCTCTCCCTCTTTTTCTCCCTTCTTTCACCCCTCTCTAAAAATTAATTAGAGACTAGGACATTAACCATCAAAGCACATTGGCTGTGTCGATCTTGTCCCCTGCTCTCCCATAGTGCCAGCAAGGGCCAGGTGTACAGTGAGAGACGGGCCGAGTCACATAATCAGTAACAGCCAAAAGGGGTGTTCAAGACCATCTGGTCCAAAAGAGAGGCAGCCACACCCAAGAGATTTTCCACTGGATTAGCTCAGGGTCCCACCAAAACCTTCATTTCAGTGTCAACATCCTGGGAAGTTGACACTCTAGATTCTAGAGAATTTAGTGTCCCTGGGAGAGTCGTGACAGCTTTAACTTTCACTGTAACTGTTAATTACCCTTCCAAATGTCCAGAAGCTGCTGCAAAGGATGCACAGGGCACATTCCCCTTCCCCACTAGTTACTTGTGAAGCAAAGAACTATGGGATCAGAGAGCTGGGGTGAAATTTGGAAGTTACCTCTTATCACTGCTTGTATGTGGTTGTTCCTCCCAAATGGCTTAAGTAAAAACTCACAGGTCTGCTCAGAAAAAGTATCACGTTACCTGGACAACGATTCCTGGCAGGCTGAACACGATTGTTGTGTTCACTGCACCTATATCACTGAAACATTATCTTTACTGATAAACCTCACAAAGTCTTGAACCAATTTTCTGAACTTCCATGTGAGTATAATAACCATCTCAATACACACAAAAAGGGAAAAAAGCCTTTTTAGTGTGGTCAAAAATAAATTTAAGTATGTCATTCTCAGTACCATTTAAGTGATAAGATGGCATTTTTCGTAAATAAAAAGAGATAGAGATAGAATACGCCAGGAATACTAGAGCTGTTAAAGCTTCTGCTTCACATTGAGATTCCACTGACAATTCCTAGGACTAAAAGACAAGGAATCCCAAGTATGGTCCCCGGAGGGCATCCAGCAAATTGCACAGACGTGAGGGGCACTCCAGAAACCTTGATGAAGGATAAAGGAACAGAACTATTTTTGTTCATCAACTAAGACTGTATTCCAGGTCAGATGACAAGCAACACACAACAGATAGAAAACCTCACGTTTCCCCAAATGATTTTTGAAATGTTTCTCACACACTGAACACTTCTATTGACTCCTTTCTAATGTGACAAGAGTGTAGTAAATATCTTTGAATGTTCAAATGGATAATCAATGAAAGTTACAAATACAATGTTCCTACTTCTACTGGCTACCTTATATTTTCTGAAATAAAATTTAAGAAGTGACTTTATCAAAACACTTTGTTTTTATTGACTTTAAGAGAGAGAAAGAGAGAGAAACACTGATTTGGTGTTCCACTTATTTACACATTCATTGGCTGATTCTTATATGGGATTGACCCACAACCTTGGCACATTGGGAAGATGCCTAACCAACTGAGCAACCTGGTCAGGGCTCAACATATTTTAAAGATAATCATCCCTTCAGACCTTACCTGCTGATCAGCAGTATTATCAGCTCTGTATTCCAGCTGGCCAGGTATTATCTGCAACTAGTTACATCTGGGTGAGAATAGGGGTCAGACACAGATTGCAGGAGAACCTTCACTTCCAAATTTATATGATCTTGCAAATTACTTAAAATTTACAACAATGCACTAATTTCATAATAAAATGTAAAAAGATTTCTGGACTTCCAGCCAAGATGGAGGTGTAAGTGTGGTTCACAAGGTACAGCCAAGAGGAGGGCCCCAAATAGGGATTTGTAATGGGGTCCAGAACTCAAGGTGTCCAGGAAATATTAGAAAAAATATATAGAATGTCTTCATCCCCACAAGCGTGAGCTGGGGGAAGGGACACATGGAGCAGGGCCATTCCATTCAGAGCTGTTTTGTATAGCAACAGTTGTGCGGCTTGCCCCTGGGGTGGTCATTTAACATATCTGTAACCTTTAACTGGTTTCATAGATATGTTAAATAACTGTGGCCATGCTTTGAGCCAGGGGGATGGGAGTGACTTCCACTCAAGATGTAACTGGGAGGCAACTCCCCCTGGTTACAGCACCTGTGTGAGAGCTTGGAGAAGATTGGCTCCATGCCATGGGGCCACACCTGCCCAGACTTACTATGGCAGCCCAGTAAAGCTGGAAGAACATGGGAATGCTGGCAGGTGTAACTGATTGTAGGAGGAGTTGGAAATGGGGCTGCAGAGGAAGACTGGTGCTGAGATTTAAACCCAGGCATGGCAGCCATAGAGAGGGAGGACCATGTGGTTTGGGGAGAGCAGAGAGAGGACCACGAGGTTTTGGAGTGCTCCTTTTTGCCATGCGGCTTAGGCAGCAGGAGAGACTTTGCCGGGAAGAAAAGGGGAGAAGGGACTCTTGCTGGTGGGCCATGAGAAGGTGCCACATGTCTTTGGATTAACTGGAGATTGCAGCAGCCACACAACTGATGGTGCTGGGAACCTGAATCATGGACTTCTACTTCTTTTCCTGAGATACGGTACCCCTGACTGGGCAGAGGGAGAGGGAAGGACTGTGTGTGTCTGTGGGTATTCTAGAGGACTTTAGTATTTTAATGAAGACATTAAGTCATTACTCTAAGTCTGTGTAACTTTTAAATAAATAATATCTTTCCTTTTCACCAGTCTCTGGCATTGAGAGACGTCTTTCCTCTGGCAGTGGGCATTGCGAACCTAGTAAGTGGGGGGGGGACCCCCAGAGAGAAAGGGGGATCCTTTCCATAATAGTATATGTGAACCCCCCCATCTGTTCTGTAACAAGTGGACACACTGTGCCTCCTCGCACAACAAAAAGGACAACAACAAATTTAAAAACAAAAAACAACCAGAACTGCCAGAAAATCGAACTGTATGGAAGTCTGACGACTAACCAGTTAAAGTAGAAACATTTATCCAGACTGGTAGGAAGGGCAGACACAGGAAGGCAGGCAGAGAGGACACAGAGCAAGGCAGCAGCTGGAGGACTGGGGTGAGCAAAGCAGCAGCTGGCAGACTGGGCAGTCCCACCTTTGTGTGCAGATAAGCCGTAAGGAACAACTGGGGAGCGAGACAGACCACACAACCCAGGGTTCCAGCGCAGGGAAATAAAGCCTCTAAACCTCTGACTGCAAAAACCTGTGAGTGTTGCAGTGGCGGGAGAAGCCCCCATCTTCACAGGAGAGTTAGTTGGAGAGACCCACAGGGTCCTAGAATGTGCACAAACCAACCCACCCAGAAATCAGCACTACAAGGGCCCAATTTGCTTGTGGGTAGTGGGGAAAGTGACTGAAAGCCAGCGGAGAGCCCAGCAAGTGGCATTGTTCCCTTTAGGATGCCTCCCCCACATACAGTGTCACAACACAGTGGCATGGGCTGCCCCGCCCTGTCAACTACCTAAGACTCCACCCCTAAGTAAGTAACAGGTATGCTGAAACAAAAAAAAATTATGGCCCAAATGAAAGAACAGATCGAAGCTCCAAAAATAGAAGTAAGTGATGAAGAGATAGCTAACTTATCTGATGCACAATTCAACACTGGCAATCAGGGTGCTCACAGAAATGGTTGAGTATGGTTGCAAAATGGAGGAAGAAGTAAAAGCAATGCAAAGTGAAATAAAGGAAAATGTGCAGAGAACCAACAGTGACAGGAAGGAAACCAGGACTCAAATCAATCGTGTGGACCAGAAGGAAGAAAGAAACATTCAACCAGAACAGAATGAAGAAACAAGAATTCAGAAAAAATGAGGAGAGGTTTAGGAACCTCCAGGACAACTTTAAACATTCAACATCTGAATCATAGGGGTGCCAGAAGGAGAAGAGGAAGAATAAGAAATTGAAAACCTATTTGAAAAAATAATGGAGAATTTCCCAAATCTGGCAAAGGAAATAGACTTCCAGGAAGTTCAGGAAGCTCAGAGAGTCCCAAACAAGTTGGACCCAAGGAAGCACACACCAAGGCACATCATAATTACATTACCCAGATTAAAGATAAGGAGAGAAACTTAAAAGCAGGGAGAGAAAAGGAGACAGTTACCTACAAAGGAGTTCCCATTAGACTATCAGCTGATTTCTCATAAGAAACCTTATAGGCAAGAAGAGGCTGGAAAGAAGTATTCAAAGTCATGGAAGGCAAGGACCTACATCCAAGATTACTCTATTCAGCAAAGCTTTCCTTTAGAATGGAAGGGCAGATAAAGTGCTTCCCAGATAAGGTCAAGTTAAAGGAGTTTATCATCACCAAGCCCTTATTATATGAAATGTTAAAGGGACTTATCTGAGTAAAAGAAGAAGATAAAAAATATGAACAGTAAACTGACAACAAACTCACAACTATCAATAATTGAAGCAAAGAAACCACAAAAACAAAAATAAACTAAGCAAACAACTAGAACAGGAACAGAGTACAGAAATGAGGATCACATGGAAGGTTATCAGTGGTGAAGGGGAGGGGGGAATGGGGGAAAAGGTACAGGGAATAAGAAGCATAAATGGTAGGTAGAAAATAGACAGGGGGAGGGTAAGAATAGTGTAGGAAATGTAGAAGCCAAAGAACTTATATATACAACCCATGGATGTGAACTAAGGGCAGGAATGCAGGTGGGAGGGGGTGTGCAGGGTGGAGGGGAACAAAGAGGGGAAAATCAGACAACTGTAATAACAGAATCAATAAAATATATTTTTAAAGAAAGATATTTGTTTTACAGAAAAAGCAAGTTTGCTTTTCCAAGCAAATACCAACATTTAAACATACGCAAACCCAAATAATCCAAAAATTATATATCGTGAATATTTGTTGATGTTATTACCTAGTTTATTACAACACATGATTTCTTTAAAAATTTCAGCTCTTTTAGGTATAAGTAACACACAAAATTGTAAGATACTCAGAGTGTACCTCGTGGTGACTCACTGCACGCATACATTGTGAAAGGGTTACGCCCATTGAGTTAATTAACACATCCATCGCCTCACATATTTACCTTTTCATTTTTGGTTAAAACATTCTGCTCTCTCAGTACATTTCCATTACACAACACAGTGTGACCCACCATAGCCACGTGTCGTACTTTAGATCCTCAGATCTATTCATCCCACAGCTGACAGTTTGTTGTTCCTCACCAACCTCTCCCTATTTCCCTCTACCCCCCATTCCCTGACAAACACTGTTCTACTGCACCCCATATGCATTGCAGCATTATTACAATAGACAGGACATGGAAATAACCTAAAGTTTGTCGATGGATGACTGGATAAAGAAAATGTGGTATGGACATACAGTGGAATATTACTCAGCCACAAAAACAGAACATTCTGCTATTTATGACGTCATGAATGACCTTGAGGGCATTATCTGGTAAGGGAGATAAGTCAGAAGGATAAATACTGCATGGTATAACTTACATGTGGAATCTAAAAAGTAAAGTCAAATGATAGAAACAGGGCCTCAAGTGCTATAAGCTTGTTCTGTGTTATATAACATGTACCCACATGTATAATATGTCAGGTGACCCTCACCACCTTGGAGCAAAGGTCATGCAATCAGATAATTTACCTGTAACAGACCAGCAGCCAGAATCAAGGACTTGGACTGACCAGCCCAGTTTTCATTTATTCATTCTCATGAACTCATTTGCATGTTCAGCAAATATTTTACTGAGCATCTACTATTCGTTAGAAACCAATGTGCTTAGCCCTGGGAATATACAGATGGAAAGTCAGAGCTCCAGCATTCATGGGCCTTCTGACCCAACACATTCTTCTGTCTCCTCTTCTTTACGGTGAAAGTGCCAACATTTTGCTACAAAACCAACAGTGCAGTGACTCAACAATCAACTCAGCTGGGCCCCGGCTGCGACTCTGCACAAGGCTCTGAGTAACAGGCAGGCCATTTTCAACCCCATTCTGAGTTAAAACACCCACCTCTCATCAATCTAGGAGATTTGGTCCAACATGTGTTAGGCGTGGATGTTATTTTAAAACACAAGGCAAATCAAAATTTTGTACATGAAATTCTATTTTAATGAAAGGTATCTTATACAAATCCTTGGGTAAAATAAAGAGGATTATTCCCCCTAAAGTTACTTATTTTTGAAATCTGCACTTCAGGACTTTAAGAGAAACATGCTGGCGCGTTTCCCCAAACTGAGAAATCTACAGCATCAGAGGAGAAAGAGAAGCATGTCTGTTTCTTTTGGACTCTCCTGCAGAGCAAGGCCATGTGGACGGGGTGGGACAAGGATGGCAGGCATGTTTTACTTATTTACTTTAAATACTTATTTACTTTCAGAGAGAAGGGATTGGAGGGAGGAAGAAGGAGAGAAACATTGGCGTGATGGAACCTGCAACCAGGCATGTGCCCTGACCGGGAATCGAACCAACAACCTTCCACTTTGTAGGACAATGCCCAACCGAGCGACGTTGTCCAGGGCAGCAGGCACGTTTTAATGGACAAATCATGAATAGCACCAAATAAGAGCTTTACCTGGGCATATGTCACTGAAACAAAGCCTTCCTGAAACATACCCAATCTATTTTCTCTAGAGCTCGTGACAGCCTGGCCAAAAGTGCAGTCTCCTCACCATCCCACCACACGCTGGGTCTTCGCTCCTCTCCGCCCTGGTGATGGTGTTTAATAGCACTGCCTTGGCCCCAGGAGTCCTTGGGGCTGCTCAAGCTCACCAGGGTCTGTTCCCAAGCCCTCTCAGGCAACTGCCACTTGGGGGTACAGATGCTCTGCATGCAGATTTCTGGGAAAGGATCCTTCTCCTTCTGGGGACAATTTGCATGTTAACAGAACATTCCTGACAGCCTCTTACTCCAAAGGAAAAATGCTAGTGAAGAGATTTGAGGCATGAGGGACAGCGGACACCAACCCTCCCTGCTCACTGGTACTGCCCTTGTCCTCACCAGCCCCACCCCTTGCCGGTCCCTCCTGGAACCCCATCTGGCCACATAGCTTCCCTGAGCTGTACCTTTGTTTCTCTGCCTTTTCTATGTGACATTCGCCCTTTATCTCACTTCTGCTACTGCAGTGCAAATATTGACCCAGCGTGATCTTCTAGTCAAAATGTCATATTTTAACTTGAAAGGAAAAAGCAATGTCATCAGGGGAAGGGTGTGCCTGGTTAACACTAATGTTAAGTGCAAATTTAATCAATGACAAATGTGCAACAGTGACCACAGCCTGCACTTCTGCTCCGGGAGGGCAGCTGGAAGAGACAGACCAGAGCAGAGACTGAAGATGCCCACACCAGCGAGACTTCCCAGGGGCGGCACAGAGGCTGCCGCACTCCTGCATGGCTCCTGAGGAGGGCGCCACTGTCCCAGGGCAGGGAGCCCCCAGCAGCGCCTGCAGTAGCAGAAGCTGTGGATTGTGTGGCAAAGGGGAACTGCCAACTCAACGGGGGAGAAAACTTACACCGAAACAACAAGTTAATATGAGCACTGGAGCAGGAAGTTAAAAAAAATATGGTTAATCTCCTCAAAGGAACAAAGGTACATGTCTGATGTTTCATGATCAGCTACGAAACAAAAACAGGTGGATTTAAAGTATTTAACTGTTGGGGGACATTTTTAAAGGATACAGGAAAAATGTATTCTATCTAGAATGAAAACATTTTAAGGGCCGATTAGTGAGCTAGAAGATCAAAGCAAATAATCACGCCTGACCACATTACATCGAGCCAAAGAATGTTAGTATGGTACCAGGAGCATATAGTTTACTATATTTGAATATTAGAAACTGTCAATTTCGCAAAAAGTTGACCATTTTTATTTATGCTAGGAATTTCAGTGAAGCAACGTATTTAACCAGAACAGGTTTTCCAAGCATATTTTTAGCTGCAAAACTTTTATTTAAAGGGCTCTTAAGTGGCAGCCCTATGTACATGCTAGCCCAATTCGTTCCTTTGTACAAACTAGAAAAAGATACCCAAGTCTCTATCTAGTGCCACATAGCAACTACCTCAGATTACCCCAAAGCTGGGTGGCTTACTTAATTGCCCATGATTCCATGACCAGTAATTGGGACATCAGGGCACAGGCGTGGCTGCACATCCCCGTGGCCCCGTTCCTGTGCCTGAAGTTGGCTCTGGCTCTCCCCAGAAGGCTCAGCCAGGCTTCTTCCCATGGGGTCTGGACGCTGAAAGTCCCGAGGGAGAGCGAGGGAGCCCCAGCCTCTGTCAAATGTGTTTCTGTCTCATTGGTCGTGTCCCCACATGGGTCAAAGGGGACCACCCGGGTGCAGACACAGGGAGGGACAGTTGATCACTGGGACGGGGGCCTTTTTCTAAAGACACTACCTGTGTTATGCAGAGAAGGTTTGCAATGTATGGCTTTGATCAGAACAGGCTCTTCACTGTCACATTCTAGGAAACTGTTATAAAATGAGCCCTGGCCTGTGAGATCTATAAGGTGATGGCACCCATGGGACTGTGACAGACACAGCTGCATGACATACTGGTGGGCCTGCTAAGGTCTGCTCTGATTGAGAGCCCAGCTTTGCAGCCTCCTTTTGCAGACCATCCTAGACACAGACCAAAAATCCTGTAAGTCTCTGTGGGTTGTAATTTGAAAACCACTGCATCAGGGACTTCTAAATCAGGTCCAAGATTACTTATGATCATTTCTGGCTGCTCTGTACACCAGCCGCAGGATGGCAAATGAGGAGTCTTCCTGGCACCCCCCCCACACATACTCAGCCACGTGCAGGTGCTGTGCCATGGAGAACACGGGGGCCACGGGGTGAGCAGCTTCCCCAGGTCGCAGCAGGGACAAGAGCACAGGAGCACCTGTCAGCTGCACTGGGGGCTTTGCCTGGAGACGGTAGCATCTCGTGCTCTGAATACGTAATTGACATGTATTCCTTCTGAAGCTCCTTCCACACATGTACATGGAACTTGAGAAATGGTTTCCATCAGAGGAGTGTGTCATCAATTCTGTAACTGATGCTCCCTCTGACTCTCTTTACTGGTAACCTCTGGTTTCTTCCTGGGGTTAGAACCACACACGTGCTGACCCCAAACCATACTCCCTGGAATCCAGCAGCCCAAACTTCCTGTCCCAAGAAACCTGGCAGATGGACTATGTTCAAAACTGAGTTTGAAACCTCCTTTTCTGAAACCAAGCCAAATAAAATTCTTGGGTGAAATACTATTTCTTTTATAATTAAGTAAGTAGGAGTGGCAGTCTTAGGGTGATTTCCACCCCCCCCTCTTTCATTCAAGAGCACCAAGCAAGAAATGCATTTGGTTCCGATTTGTCAAATATCTGCATTAATGTGCCGTTAGAACTAAAATTACTCTTTGTGAAACACCTTGCAAGTCTGATGAGAGGCAGTTATGTAATTTGACTGAGACAATTTGAAAAGACTATTATGCCTTGCTCTTCAGATAATTTTCCACTGGAAAATTGTGAAGAGATTTATTGGGTTTTCTTAGACAACCATATTCCTTTATCGGATGTGAAATCCTCTGGCACTTTCCTGCCCTTGCACAGTTTTTGAGTATAGTCACACACTACTCAATGCCAGGGATACGTTCCGAGAAATGTGTTGTTAGGCAATTTTGTTGTGTGAACATCATTTCATGCACTTACGCAAACCTACAGGGATGCGTGGCCTGTTAGAGCTTATTCCTTCTGGACCACCAGCTTATACTGCACGTTACTGTACTGAACACTGTAGGCAGGGATAACACACCGGCCTGCGTGACGTCCAGCCAGTCCCGCCCCTCCCGCCTCTCCCACGCAGAGCTTCTCTATCTCAAAGTGCCTCTGTGCACACTAGTCCTTCAGCCTGGGATGGTCTCTCCCAGACGTCCATAAGAGCACCACCCTCATTTCTTCCCCCATAATCGGAGGCTCTGCCTCCTACCCTAGATAGCCACCCTGTTTCTAATGGGCTCTCTTGCGTGGATGCCACGTGAATAGCATTCTGTGTTTGTTACATGTCTAAAGCCCTGTGCTGCTTTCCTCGGGCAGCTGGAACCAAGTACCACCAACCAGGCTGCCTAAACAACAGATATTTTATTCTCCCTCAGTTCTGGAGGCTGGAAGTCTGAGATCAAGGTGCTGTCAGAGCTGTTCCTTTTGGAACTCAGAGGGAGATGCTGCTCCAGGCCCCTCTCCCAGCTGCTGGGTTGCTGGGTCCCTTAGCTTGTCACTCCATCTCTGCCTCTATTGTCACATTGCTTTTTCCTGTGTGTCTGTGTTAAAATGTCCACTTTTTAGCTCCATAATAAAAGTGTTGCAGGACCACCATCATATATGTGATCCATTACTGATCAAAGTGTTACTATGCACAGCATGAGTGTATCGGTTTGGAAGAAAGGGTGTTTTCTTAACACTGCAGGTTTAGGATATTAGAGTTTATTTTACACAGTCCCTTGTATTGCAATATTTACAGGATGTGCATTAGGATTCTCAGCTTCCACCAGCTGCGGTCCTGATCCTGCTGGACATAGGCACTTGATGGTGGGCTCACCGGACAGGACGGGCCTCTAGATGACAATGCAGGCCCTGGATGCTGCCACTTGGTGTGAAGCTGCCCATCTGCAGGCGATTTCTAGAAGATCAGGCTGTGGCTGGACATCTGGACATAGGCCAGCTGACTGGAAACCCAAAGGCACCTGCTGTATTCTGGGTGCAGCTTTGAGGGTTGGGCTTACTTCATGGTGCAGAGACTTTCCTTTGGGCTCCCTCTCATCCCATAGCTTAAATCTATGGGCAACGTCTCCCTGCCATTGCCTTGAGTGGCAGATAGCAGCAGGCCCTCTAATAATGTTGTTTTATTCAGTGCCATTCCGTTAAAGCATTGATGAGATGCCACAGAAACTTAACTGTTGTTTGTATCAACTCACCTGTGATAAGATTGGTTCCTTGTCATCTAGCTGCAGTTCCAAGAAGCTGTGGAAGTAAGTGAAGACTCTCTGTACAAGAATGAACCATGCAAGTCCTGCTCTCCTGGAGCGCTTCCTCTGGTCTGCCAGCTGATAAAATGCTCCCAGGTAGTCGGTGCAACTACAAGTACAGAAAGCACAGGTGCGGGGTAGTACCTGGCACAACTGTGTGAGGAAGTGACTTCTGAGCTGTCCAGGAGCTCACAAAGAGGTCTGGCCAAGCCATGGTTAATTTGATGTCACCTTGCCCCCAGTTGGGGAGGCCCAGGCCTGCTGCTATCTGCCACACTCTCCAAATAGTGTGAGCTAATTATAGCCATTCCAATGTCAGCCACAAACATTTATTTCACCACAGTCTATTAACATTGCATACTATCAAAAATTTTAACTTCTGCTAATCTAGTAGGCAAAAAAATCATATTAACCATTGCTTTAATTTTCCTTTCCCACACTACTGGTGAGGTATATCTTATTTCCATATGTACATTGGTTATTTGTATTCTTCAGGGAATGGCCTCTTCATATACTTTTTCTATTTCTCTCTTTTTAAAGGATGTTTAAATATGTTTTTCAAAGAAGCGAAGACTCAATTTTCCTTCCTACACCAATGCTTTATTCATAGGGGCAAGATGCAAGATAAAAAAAATTTTCAGTTAATTTGAGCAAATAAAATCATCACTTTGCTCTCAATTATCTGGTCATTCCAAGGGAAAATTTTGATATGATTTAGCTTTATAATTTCTTTACTTCTCTGCTTTACTTTGCAGCTTCAGCCAAGAGAAGTTAGGTTATTTCCATTGTCCTTTGAAGAATTTAGAATCAAAATACCACCCCACTTAGTCCTTAACAAAGCCAAAATCTAACAGAATTCCACCTCCCTATTTCCAGTAGGTGTTTCTGTCAAGGCTTTCTCACTGTTTTCACCCAAAATACTCAAAGGCTTTGTATTAAGCCCATTCTTTTTGGCCATTTTGGCTGAACTAATGAGTCAAGTTGGGTCTCGGTTCAACTATTCTGGATAGCTCCACCACACTGTCACCTCTCCTCCCACAAGCCAGGCATGAGCCTGGCAGAGGAATATGGAGCCAGGAGTGAGGTGTCAGTGAAGGGTAAGAAGCAAAAAGGATATTCCAATAAGAATGGAAATAAAAACAATAAAAATTACAATCCTTATTTACAATTTTCCTCTAGAAATGAAAAGAAACTAAATCAAATACATTTTGGGAGAAAGTGTATGCAAAACAATTTTTTAAATTCAATAGCATGCTGGGACTTCCAGCCAAGATGGAGGAGTAGGTAGATACACTTTTCCTCCTCGCACAACCAAAAGAAGGACAACAAATTTAAAAACAAAAAACAACCAGGACTGCTAGAAAATCAAACCATATGGAAGTCTGACAACCAAGGAGTTAAAAAAGAAACATTCATCCAGACTGGTAGGAGGGGCGGAGACAGGCAGCCAGGGCAGAGAGGACTTGAGGCAAGGCAGTGGCTGGGCTGGAGGATGGGGTCAGGGGAGGCAGAGGCTTGCAGACCGGGCATTCCCACACCTGTGTGCAGATAAAATGAGAGGAACAACTGTGGGGTGAGACACACTGCACAACCCAGGGTTCCAGGGTGAGGAAAAAAAGCTTCAAAACCTCTGACTAAAAAATCCTGTGGGGGCTGAGGCATCAGGAGAAACTCCCAGCCTCACAAGAGAGTTTGTGGGAGAGACCTACAGGATCCTAGAATGTACACAAACCCACCACCCAGGAATCAGCACCAGAGGGACCCAATTTGCTGTGGGTAGTGGGGGAAGTGACTGAAAGCCAGCAAAGAGCCAAGCAAGTGGCATTGTTCCCTCTCAGATCCCTCTCCCCCCATACAGTGCCATGATGCAGTGATGTGGTTGCCCCACCCTGGAGAATACCAAAGGCTCTTCCCCTTACTATGTAACAGGCATACCAAGACAAAAAAAAAAAATATGGCCCAAAGGAAAGAACAGATCAAAGCTCCAAATATAGAACTAAGCAATGAAGAGATAGCCAACCTATCAGATGCACAGTTCAAAACACTGGTAATCAGGATGCTCACAGAAATGGTTGAGTATGGTCACAAAATAGAGGAAGAAGTAAAGGCTATACCAAGTGAAATAAAGGAAAATATACAGGGAACCAACAGTGACAGGAAGGAAACTGGGACTCAAATCGATAGTTTGGACCAGAAGGAAGAAATAAACATTCAACCAGAACAGAGTGAAGAAACAAGAATTCATAAAAACGAGGAGAGGCTTAGGAACCTCTGGGACTACTTTAAATGTTCCAACATCCAAGTCATAGGGGTGCCAGATGGAGAAGAGGAAGAACAAGAAATTGAAAACTTATTTGAAAACATAGTGAAGGAGAACTTCCCCAATCTGGCAAAGGAATTAGACTTCCAAGAAGTCCAGGAAGCTCAGAGAGTCCCAAAGAAGTTGGACCCAAGGAAGCACACACCAAGGCACATCATAATTACATTACCCAGATTAAAGACAAGGAGAGAATCTTAGAAGCAGCAAGAGAAAAGGAGACAGTTACCTACAAAGGAGTTCCCATAAGACTATCAGCTGATTTCTCATAAGAAATTTTATAGGCAAGAAGGGGCTGGAAAGAAGTATTCAAAGTCATGAGAGGCGAGGACCTACATCCAAGATGACTCTATCCAGCAAAGCTATCATTTAGAATGGGAGGGCAGATAAAGTGCTTCCTAAATAAGGTCAAGTTAAAGGAGTTCATCATCACCAAGCCTTTATTATATGAAATGTTAAAGGGGCTTATCTAAGTAAAAGAAGAAGATAAAAAATATGAACAGTAAATTGACAACAAACTCACAACTATCAATAATTGAACCTAAAACAAAAACAAAAACAACTAAGCAAACAACTAGAACAGAACAGAATACAGAAATGGAGATTACATGAAGAGTTATCAGTGGTAAAAAGGAGGTGGGAATGGGGGGAAAGGTGCAGGGAATAAGAAGCATAAATGGTAGGTACAAATAGACGGGGGGAGGTAAAGAATAGTATGGGAAATGGAGAAGCCGAAGAACTTATATATATGACCCATGGACATGAACTAAGGTGGGGGAATGCTGGTGGGAGGGGGGTGCAAGGCAGAGGGGAATAAAGAGGAGAAAAAAATGGGACAACTGTAATAGCATAATCAATAAAATATATTTTAAAAATAAATTCAATAGCATATCTATATACCAGCAACAATGACTAACTAGCAAATATGGAAAGAAAGGGAAAGAGAGGAAGAATTCAGAATCATGCTACCATTCCTGATAGGACCTGGAAATATAGTGTCTTTGAAGATTTTAAAGAAAAAGGTCAACAGCATACGTAACTGAAACTACAAAGCATTTTTATGAGATAAGGAAGGTATTCTGTTTCTATGATGACTAATAAGATCCTAGCAGACCTCAGGCCTGCAAGAGACAAATATAACATAAGACATCAAATAAAAGCAGCCACCTGAGAGACCTGAGATGAGACGCATGTAGAGTCTGGGGGAGTCCATGCTGGAGAATGACACTTGTGTGAACCAGTGCCTGTCTCTGTAGCCTTTAGAAAGGGCCAGAGGTGATGAGTGTGGTGCACAGGGCTCTATGGGTGTGGGTGGGAAAACCAGTCTTCGGGGTTTGGACAAGACAACAGAATCCAGGGAAGCCACAGCACCCCAGAAGGAAGGAATTTCAGAAGGGAAACCCAGAGAGGGAATCCCCAAATGCTGAGTGTCTCTCTCTGAACTACACATGTGTGGGAATGACCGAGAATATCTGCTGAACAGAGATGATCTGAACTGAGACCATTTCTTCAGCTCACCAAGATCATTACCTGCTAAAACCCAGAAATGATGCCTGCTAGAGAAAATGAAAAGAATCCTGAGTCGTTACAACTTAACATTTCAAATGTCCAGGATGTGAAAAGTCAACTCACATACACACAAACCAACCCCAGGATAATGGAACCCATCCTCCAGAGGCAAAAAACCAAACTGATAGAAAACCTGAAATGACCCAGATGTTGGAACTAACAGGCAAAGTTTTAAAGGGGTTATTTGAACTATACTCAGTGAAATTAAACAAAATATGTTCAAAGAGAAATGGAAATGACGAAAGAACCCCAAGATTTGATATCTGAAATAAAAATTCACTGGGTGGACTTAATAGCCAAATGGAATGACAAAAGAAAGAATACTTAAACTTGAAGATTAATAAATAGAGGGGACATAGTGAGAAGTACCGAGAACACAAGGATAAGAAAAGATCAAATCTTGAGGAACCTATTGGGTAACATCAAACAACCTTTACATATGTGTAACTGAAGAGCAAGTGGGATTAAAAAAAGTGTTTGAAGAAATAATGGTTTACAATCTCCATCTTATGAAAGACATAACTTGACAGATTCAAGATGCTCAATAAACACCGAACTGGATAGATACAAAGAAGGCTCACGTCATAGTCAAACTTCCAAAAGCCAAACAGAGTACACTTAAGAGTAATGAGAAATGCATTAAAAGCTCATGTTAGAAAAAATATTCTCAAATGAATAATCAAAGCTTACACACTAAAAAATTTTTTTAAAGAAAGAGTAGAGCAAAAATAACCCAAAGGATGTAGAAGAAAGCAGCCCTGGCTGGGTTGCAGGTTCGATCCCAGTCAGGGCACATGCAAAATCAACCACTAGATGCATGGATAAAGTGGAACGACAGGTCCAGTGTCCCTCTCTCTCTCTGTCTCTCTCTCCCCTTGCCTCTGTCTCTAAAATCAATAAATAACAATTTTTAAAAAGAAAATGAAAAGGGCAGAAATCAATGAACTGCAAATAGAAAGTGAAGGTGGAATATCAATAAAATCAAAAGCTAGTTCCCTGAAATAATCAATAAAATTCACAAACCTCCAGCAGATGGACAAAGACCACAGGGAGAAAGCACATATTATATCCTAACAACTTACTTGCTTGGTGAAAAGTATATACATAATTTTTTTTAACCATAATTCCTTACTATTCAGATGCAGATGCCCACAGGACACGACATACCTTCTCAAACCGTGGAATCAGATTGAACACCACCATCTTCATTTTCTGTTCCACATTGATTTCCACATGCTTTTTTTTTTTTTAAATCAGAACCTCCACATTTAAACCAGTTTAACAAAGCTATGTCACTGATAGGAATGCAATGTGACCTGAAGTTGAAACCATGAACGGCCTCGTTAGAAGTGTGTGCAATGCCCGATGGATATCAGGTGTCAATGTATTTCCTTCTGAAAGTGAAAAATCTTGCTGCGCCCAGTGACTTTACTGAAGCACATCAGGGAGTCTTGAAAACCACAGATTCAATCAATAAACACATAGAAGAAAATGTTTAAAAATTTTCCCACAATGTAAACATCAGAGCCACAGACATTTATCAACAGATTCTATTAATCGCACAAGAAATAATTCATTCTAACCTTATATAAACTCTTTCAGGAAACATTTTTTTAAAAGGGAATAGTTCTAACTTATTTTACAAAGTTAATTTAATTTTAATACAAAAAATAGACAAAAGTAATGTTTGGGTTGAATATTGATGCATACAAACTACTCCAGAACTTAATGGCTTAAAAACCAAACATTTATTCTCTTCCATTCATCTGCGGTTCACAGGGCTCTTCTACTCCAGGTAAGGTTATGGGGCTCAACTGGGCTGGCATGTCCCAGATAATTTCACCAGAGATGCGGTGCCTGGCTGGTGACAGCTGAGAAGTTACACTCAGAGAGGATGTACACATGACTGGGCCTGTCTCTTAAATGGTCTCTGAGCTTCAGCTGGACCATGTGGCCTCTCTATGTGGTTTCACAAGCATGTTGACAAGACTTATATGGCCTCCGAGGGCTTTCAAAAGTGAGAATGTTGAACCTACCAGGCCTTTCTTAGACGTATGCCCAGAGCTAGCACAGCATTAATTCTGCAGCTTTCCATTGTTTGACCTGCGTTGCTGGACCCACAAAAGGGAGTGAATTCTAGGAGACATGATTCACCTTTAAGGACTAGCAACCTCATCACTTATGAACATAAAGGCAAAAACCTGAACAAAATTGTGACAACAGAACCTAGCATTATAAAAGAAAGGTAACCTATCACGGACAAGTTAGATGTATTTTAGCATTACAAATTGGTTTTACATAGGAAATCAATTAATGTAATTTACCACCATTAAAGTTAAATGAGAAATCTCATATGATTATATCAATAAATTCAAGAAAAAGTATTTGATAAAACTCAACACCCACTTATGATAAAAACTCTTAGCAAACTTGGAATATGTGAGAGCTTCCATTACATGGTAAAGAATATAATTAGAAATCTGTCCCATGTGTTTTAAGAACTGAATCTATACAAGTTATCAATTTATTGCAATCAAGCTTGAAGGGAGAAAGCCAGGCAAAGAAAGGTCTTGAAACTTTGTCATTATCAAAAGGCTACAAATCTCCTTAAAGATAAGAGAGATTACAGAAAATGCAGTTTCTCCAAATAAGCAACTAGTGTATATAGCACCAAGGTTATTATATTCCACATAGATTAAGCATCTGAAAATAAGTATTTGAAATCTACATGACACAAAATGGAATTTCTAGAGAATAAATTCTCCAAGTCACTAGCACAAGATCTAGAACAGGTATGAATGTTAACTCAAAAGGGCCTTGACTCCAATGTAAGATTTACATTATCTTACATATTCAATACAATCAATGTCAAAATCCCAATGATGCTTTTTGCAAAAATAGAAAAATCCATTCTAAAATTTATATGAAACGTCAAGGGACCCCAAATAGCCAAAAAATCTTGAAAAAGCAGAACAAAGTTGAGGGTCTCACACTTCCTAATGTCAAAACTTGCTACAAAGCTATAGTAATCAAAACAGTGTGACACTGGCAAACAGACAGACAGATGAAACAATTGAATAGAGAGCCTCAGAACAGACCCTTGCGTACGGCTGAATGATTTCACCAAGGGTGTCAAGACCGTTCAGCGGGGGGAAAGGGCAGTCCTTCCAACAAGTGGTGCTGGGACAACTGGATATCTATCAAGAAAAGAATGAAGTAGGATCCAAACATATATCACATACAAAAAAATAACTCAAAATAGGTCAAAAGCCTAAGTGGAAGAGTTAAAACTATAAAGTTCTTAGAAGAAAACCCAGGGAGAAAGGTGCATGCTATTGGATTTGGCAATGATTTCTTGGATATGGTAAACTTTATGTTACGTGTATTTCACCACAATTTTTTAAAAAGAAAAATAAAGATTTACATTCTTGGCATCTTCAAATGTCTCGTAAACATTTGCATCTTTCTCTGTGTTTCTTCTCCTCCTGAGCCAATAGTCCTAATCTTCCCAAGGTTTCTGCTAACAACTGCTAGTAAGGGCCTCCTAATCTCTGGCATGCACTTGCTTTTCATGAGCCAGGCTGAGTCTAAGGATATGGGACTGGTTGAAAATGTGACTTGTTGAGTCAGAAGACATGGGGTTTACATTTTTGTTTCCATAGTATCTCTGAAAAACTCAGCTAACTTCATAACGAATGAGGTAATGTTGAAAGCATTTTCTTTTCAAATCAGAAAGAGGACGGATGACTGCCAGCTCTGCTTCTATCCAGCATTGCTGAGGCCCTGGCCCTGAAGAAAAAGCAATACAAAGAAGACCACTGTAAAACAAAGACAAATTGTCATCATTCACAGCTGTTATGGTGGTCTTCACAACGGCCCCCCAAATAATAGATACAGTATTAAAATTTAGGAGAAAGGTTGGCAACATTGCTAGATATAAAACCAACATTCAAAACTCAATTTCCATACCCTAACAATATGTAAAAAATATAACTTATCAAAAATGTCATTTATCATAGCAATTAAGGAAAAGTTATCTAGCACCTGGCACCGATGTTAATATTCAACCCCTGCTTTGGGGCTCCGTCTGCTGGTTGGCTTTGTCTTGGGCGTGGGAAGGTCAGGGGTCTACGTCAGCGTCAGGTCTTGTCTCCCTGGTTCTGTGTGCAGTCACATGCCAGTGTTGTTTACCACTAGCAATAAGGCAAAGCAAGGTATTAGGTTTTATTGCTAATATCTAAATATTTACTTAGTGAATATAGGTATGCATTTTATAAGTAACTTGGAGGAAAAAGTCTTAGGTTCTTTTCATGTTAAAGTGTTGGTTGTGGTATATATATTATTGAAGAAATAAAATTTTGTGTGGATTAATGATGGTTGTAAAAACAGTTGATTTTATCAGACAAATGGTGATCAAGAGCTTCCAAATAACTGAATAAATAAGGAAAATGACTTCAAGTTAATATGAATGTTAAGAGAATGCATTAGCTAGATAAATATAGGAATAACATTGTTATTTTGAACCAAGAAACATTCCCAAAACTTTATGTAATTATACAAGCACAATACTGAGAATTAGATTATGTAATTATTTTAGTCATCGTAGAATTGTTTGGCATACTAGCACTCATTACACTAAACAAAATAACATTTTAAATCTGCATTTAATTTTCAGTTAATTTCATTTAAAGTATGAGGTCCTTGAAAAAAATTATTTTGGGGGAATCCTTCATGGCTCATGAAGATAAATTAAAAGTATTTTGTTATGTTTGGCACTTCCAGATTTCTCTGGGTAGAAAAGATCTAGTCAGTAAATACATTAAAAATATGAAGGTGGAAGTTTTAGAGAAGAAAATGACATACCTCAAAAGTATCTGGTTTTCCCTTCACCTCATCTGAACGTGAGAACATTGCAAACGTGAAGTCCGGCAGCTGCAGGGGCACTAACGGCTATCGGTTCTGAGAACCGATTGTTTCTGCAGTGTAATATCAAACTTGAATTGCTGATACTAAAATTGTAGTGTAAAAATTAAAATTTTTCATAAAATAAAATGTATGATAATGTTTTATATTTACGTGTGTATTTCAGAGATATATTTAGTTTTCTGATATTCACTTCTGGCCATGACATTGGCCAAATATCTGTTTTGACACTTGGTTATTTGATATTTAGCAAAAATGTATTTGATGCACCATTATTAACTCCAAATACACATAAAAATATTTGGAAGACCATCATGGAGGACATTTTTTAATCATTTGAGACCCATTAAAGAATGCCTTAAAGGAGAGCAGTATATTCATGACTAGGAATACTCAAGATCAAAAAGATATTATTTTTCCCCAAATTGATATATAGATCCAACACAATTTTAATCAAAATCCAAAGGGGAATTTTTATGGAATCTGATGAATTAATTATAAAATTTCTGTGGAGAGCAAAGAGCCAAGAATAGCTAAGACACTCCTGAGGGAAGACACAATGGAAGACTTGTCCAATATCAACACTTACAAAGTTATAATAATTAATTCAGAGTTGTGGTATTGCTTCATGGATGAACCAATGGAAGAGAAAAGAGAGCTCAGAAGTAGACCTGTTCATATTTGTAAATTTAATAGTTTTTATACATTATAAATATGAATATCTATTGAGCTAAAAATGTGAAATTATTCATCATAAAAATATAGGAATTTAATTTAATTGACATATTAAAGAGTATACCCCAAGAAAAGACATCTAAATATTAGCCCTTCCCCTTACTTTACCTCATATATAGTTGAGAGGTTGATTTTTATCATAGTTAACTTTCCCTCTGCGATTACCATCCCTCACGTAAACAGCTCACATTAGCACTTTTAGAAATCCTAATAACTGTGTACAATCAAAATACTATAGCATACGGAACAGACTGTGTTCTGCCTTATGTTTTAAGTGGACAAATTACTAGTAGGAGTACGGATTTGTCTGGGCTATCCTGAGCAACAGGATCACAGCAGACGTTGAAACTCAGGCTAAGCACACCAATTTTTCCTATGAAGAGAGAGAAAACCTATCCGGCAAATCATTCAAAGCTTTGAAACTCCCACAAAAATGACAACTCATTATATGACTCCAATACTGTAAAATCTCTAAAGAGGTAAATTTCGAGAGATCTCAGAGTTAATTTTTTTTTTTGGTCTGTGACTCTATTTTTTAAATAAGCCTTTACACTTCCTTATCTACTCTACACTTCAAAGCCAACCCCACTCTACAAGGTGCTTGTCTCTACATTCTCTGCCATTGTTCTCCAAACAGGCACAGAACTTATGTCACTCTGCCTTGTGTGATATTAAATTCATCAAGAGAACGTGATCTCTATTTTCTCTGTTCATTGCAATGTCCAGGATAGCACTGGGGGTGAAAGAGACTCTACAGAGAAGTTCTTGTTTTTATTTTTAAAGAGAGGGAGAGAAACATTAATATGAGAGAGAGACATCAGTAGGTTGCCTCTTGTACAAGCCCCAACTGAGGACTGAAGGCATGTGTCCTGGCTGGAGATTGAACTGGTGACCTTTCACTTTGCAGGATGACACCCAACCACCTGAGCCACACTGGTCAGACCTCTGCAGAGAAGTTTTTGAGGAAGGTTTGTAGTAGGAGAAAAGGGAAGACGTAGGGAAGGAAGGTAAATGGAGAGGGCTACATATAAGTAAAGAAGTCAGAGATGGTCTCAGGATTTCAATAACATGGAAACCTGTTTATGATATATTATTAAATGAAAATCAGATTATAAAATAGTATGTGTGATAGTCTATTTTTGTTTTAAAAACACACTATGTAAGACTATACTTTCAGGGATCATTTCCATAGTTCGTTAGAAACACAGCATGTATCCATACACATGCTCACACATACACACTTGCTCACAGGGACTCTGTAAGATGCATAGATACATAGACACCATGAGGTTAGTGGTTATTCTTGTGGTGTGTGTGATCTTCATTGTATGTATCTACTTGTAATTCCTAAGTTTTCTAAAATGAACATGTGTTATTTTTATAATAAAGAGAAATATTTAAAAAAAACAAAACTGAGTTTTCCACTTCTAGCTGTAAGAGAGTAAGTGTCCAGACTGGTTTTTCTGCTGTAACAGTTAGAAAATTAGACAAATATTTTAAACAAACCATGCACAAAATACCCACAGTACATAAAATTGTTTTTAGATATTGAACAGCAGACGACATAGGACCATGCTTCATAAGAGAAGGGAAATGATGTAGACGAGTCATTCCAGCAACCTAGATTCATCCCAAGAGCAAATGTTGATCTTGGCACAGGTAGGAAAAACAGAGCCAGGGGATTTCATTGAGTTGAGGAGGTAGAGACTGGGGCCTGGGGAAGCTTAGGCAGCTAAAATTTGTGAGGCAGAGTACAGAAGAGAAAGAAGTTATAGAAGCAAAGAGCTCAAAAATCTGTATATGTGTTCTCTTGAGTCTTCAGTTGGAAACCATTTGCTCATGATCAAGGTAAAACTCCTTAGTTTGCTAAAGAGCATATTCCAGAGAAAGGAGAATGACTGAGGAGCTATAAGCAGAGCAATTTCTAGAGTTCACAAAGGGCTAGGAATTGTTCGCATCCCCTACAGTCAGGCTAGAGAGACCTGGCTCAATACACGGCTAATCAGCAGATTGCCTCAGTAGTGATGGGCAAGACTAACCTAGACCTGCCACAAAATATCTCTTAAAAACCTTGAAAGAATCAAGCACAATTAAAAATAGCTTCAATTTTTTTAAAGGAATACAACACAATCTGACAAATGGCTATCTAAAATTCACATTGACCAGCATCCCATAAAAAAATCACTACACATGCACTAAGGCAAGAAATGACAGAGATGATAAATTTATCACACAAAAGCATAAATGTTATTATATGTTCAGTATGCTCAAGAATGTAATGGAACATATGAACCTAATGAGAAGATAAATGGGAAACATAAAAGATAAAGAATCAAATGGAAATTCTAGGGATGAAAAACACAATAGCTAAAATAAAAATGGTATTAAATGGTATTAATAGCACATTAGACATTGAAGATAAGATCAATGAACTTGAAGATATAGCAAAAGAAACCATCCAAAATGAAGGACAGAGAGAAAAACACTGAAAAACAATGAGCAGAAGCTTAGTGCACCAAGGAGCAACATCCAGTGGTTTGACAGATGTGTAGTGAGAAGCCCAGCAGAAAAGTGGGGAGCTGCAGGAAAATATTATCGTTAATGATATAATCTTCTACATTTGGTAAAATGTATAAATCTTCAGATCCAAAAAACTCAATAAATTCCCAAGAAAGATTAATACAAAGAAAACACAACAAGACCTATCATAGAGAAAATAACTAAAACCAGTGATAAGAAACAAAATCTCAAAAGTAACCAAAAAATAGATATAGAAGGCACAATTTAAAAACAAAAAAAGTTAACTGGACTTTAAAATAAAAGAAAATAAAAGCTTCTGTACTTTGACAGACTCCTTGAAGAAAATGAGAAAGCAAGCCTCAGACTGGAAGAAAATATCTGATACATACATTGGACAGTGGGCTTGCACCTAGAATATGTGAACAACTTTCACATCTCAGTAGTAAGACAACTCAATTTTTTAAATGGAAAAAATATTTGGACAAATTTTATAAAATAAAATATGCAACTTTCCAATAAATACCAGAAAATATGCTTAACTTTATGCAAATTACAGACATGCAAATCAAAACCACAGTGAGATACTACTACATACCCTCTAAGAGGTTTAAATTATAATGGCTGAAAATACCAAGTGTTGATGAGAATGTGGAGCAACTGGAAGCTCATATGTTGCTCATATTAAGTGCACCAGATGCTTTGGAAGTCATCTGACAGTTTTGTATAAAGGTAAACATGTGAGACCCCAAGGAGGAGTGGGAGCTGTCACAGCATATCACCTTAGTTGTGCTTGTCTCTTATTCTATAAAGAGCCTTGTTTCTCTGTAATTTCAAAGTCCTCTGGAAGCTGCCTTCCAAAGAGAGGCTGTGAGGAAACCGCCTTTGGGAAAGTTGAACCCTGGAGGCAGGTCTTCGTTCGGGGCCCTTGAGGAATCTGTATGCTTACACTTCGGTGTGAATGAGAATATCCACTGCCCTTGTCTGCAAACACTCAGAATTATGTGAGTTTTCCCTGAATGGGGACTCTTGAGCCACATCATGGCAGACTCTCCCTGTTGTAGGGACAGTATCTCCAGCAGCCCCCAGTGCCCTGCCTGAGACCCTGCGGCCGAGGAAGCCTGATAGTTCTTGTTCTGTGAAGCTCGGCTCTCGGAGGCTCCTTTCGCACTGATGGGGATTCAGGTCAAGTGTTGGCTCTGACACGCTCTGGATCCTGAGGCCGGGCCAGAGCAGTTGAGATGACACCTGGGAGAGCGTGGATAGTGCACGTGCGCTAGCAATACACAGCCCTGGAAAGCGGGCTGCAGCCCTGCTCTCACGTGCACGGGAGTGTGGGCTGTCCTGGGTCTCCATCCACGGACTCTGCGCAGTAATGTCTCCTTCCGGTGTGGGAACACAGCCCTTTGCTCAAAGGCAGGAAAAACTATGAAAGCTATATTTAATGCTTTTCTTTTTTCATCATTCTTTCTCAACTTATCATATTTTTATTTGCTCTTTATCACTGCCCTAAGAAAATCTAAATATTCCAATTGAATATTTAGATTGGTGAAGATGAATTTTACCATTCATCTTTATATTGCGCAATGCAGTTTTTTAAAAGATTTTATTTATTTACTTTTAGAGAGAGGAGAAGGGAGGGAGAAAGAGAGGGAGAGAAACTTCAATGCAATTGAGTCTTGCTCTTCCCCAACTGGGGACCTGCTGCAACCCAGGCATGTGCCCTGACTGGGGATCGAACCAGCGACCTGTAATTAACCAGCAACCTTTCAGTTCCCAGGCTGGCACTCAATCCACTGAGCCACACCCTCCAGGGCGCAAGGCAGTTTTAAATGCAAATATCAGAGCTTTTACTTTGAACGCAGAATCACTGAAATGACACGGTGGTTTGTTTGCTGATTCCACCTGGATAATGCCTGTAGAAGGCAGAGGGTGGGGCCGAGAGCCAGACACATGCTGCACTGCCCCACTGAACTTTATAAACACACATCGGGGACAGATTTATCAAGGATATGGAGGTGGCAACTCCAGCTCGGGCCCTGCAGCTTGAGTCCAGGATCAGTGACACAGCAGCCAGTGGATGACCAGGCCTCATGCAGCAGCTCCTCTTCTGCTGTACTGCTTGTCTGGCAGCCTCTGCCCAACAGCAGGGGTCTTGCCCTTGACCCAGACCTCATCCAGACCCCCTTTGCCATCCGCAGGGGAGCCTGTGTCCTGTCAGCTGAGCCAGGCAGGGTCACTGCCTCTCCCAGTTCTGTGGTCCTTCTGCACACAAGGCTCCAGGGCCATCGGCTTGCACAGCCCCTGCCTCTGCCAAGCGTTAGACTGCAGGGAGCCCGAGAGTCTTCCTCGTGATCCACGATTGGAGAGATTCAAGTGCCAAGCGAGACTGGTTGAGCTCTGGCTCCAGCCAGTCCAAGTTCCCTTTCATTCGTGACTGCCCTGTGTGTGTCCTGTGCTTCCTATATTTATCCTCTGCCTCCTTCCAAAAAGGGGTTGAGGCAGCTGCTTGCCCTGAGTACCTGGAACCACCCCAGCACCGTCTTCTAACTCGAAGTTTTAACAGTAATCTCTCCAAAAATATTGCAAAGGGGGAATTGCTTTCTGTACAATGTCAGTCCTGGCAAAACCTCTCTGTTTGCATTGATAGGTGGAGAAACTGCCGCTGACCGTTTGGTAGCATCTATAGTGAAACTACCCTGGTAGCTTAGAGAGCACCTCCAACCTCTAACGTTTGTCCTATTTTTATACCCAGAAGTTCACTTTCACTTTAATTTGCTTTCTTTTTGCGTTTATGTATTTTAAATTTCACACTGTGTTTGCACGGGGAGTGAGACAGTGAACAAACTCTGACCTGAGTGATTCCGGTGCTGCTGCTCCCTCGCCGTCCCCCGCCCCCACCCCTGCAATACTGGGAGTGCCGCGGCATCTCAGTGAGCCCCCGACAGTCGGAACCCGACACGACCTGCTTACCCCTCAAAAGCTCACAGTACCATCATAGAAACAGACATTTCTTGCTCTGCTGTGAGAGAGAAGGTGGGGCGGCCATCACACCACCCCTCTTCTCACCCCTCCCGTCCCCAGCAGGCAGTGGAGTGACGTTGCGCACCCACAGCGCTATTGGGATGAGAGGCAGAGCCAATCAACGCCCTGCCCAGGGGCTCTCACAGGGTCACAGGTGCACCTGGCTGCCAGGGGAGCTGACCAAATGGGGGACTTGGGTGCATGACACGGAGCTCGCATTTTCTTTATCATTATGTCGTCACAACAAGAATACTGATTTTGCACAAAACTTCCAAATGAAATCTTTTCAAAAGATCTCACTGTGAAACTTGCTTGAGAAAACATAACCTCCATATATCAGCATTTATCCTTGAAATGGCCACACATCACTCATTCCCAAGACTGTCTGACGATGCATTTTCAACTCCTGAAACCCATTTCACAGTGAGAAAGTACACCAAGAAAGGACAAAAGAATTTAGAGCCACTTTTACAACCATTTAAAAGTGAAGAGTTAGAATTTTTTTGTAAGATTTTTGTATCTTCCTCCCTTTTCCTGTAATGTGGACATTTCTTTTTAATTTTCAAAAACTGTTATCGTGGTAAAAACACGTACCATGAAGCCTACCCCCCAACAGATTTGAAGTGCACAGCACTGTGCGTGCGACGTGTGGGAAACTGAGCCCTGCGCACTGCTGGAAGTGCAAGCTGTTGGCATTTCCTATGATAATTTGAGTGGATTTGAAAACCAAACTTTTTCTCAGCGTGGAAGGCATCGTTTGCAATGTGCCTGTGCATTTTAAACAGTCACTGGCTGGGGCACTCAGGGGCCCACCAGCTGCAAAAAGAAGGAATGGAGGAGAAGGCACTACCTGGACTCCTTCTCCTCTCACAGCTCACTGGGCACCTGGCCCAAGAGCTCCTGGACGCTCCACGGCCCCTCTTCCACTCTCTGGCCAGGTGCCGGGTGAGCAGGAGCCCATGGGCTGTGTGGCTCGCAGGAGGACTGACAGGGCCACTGTCACTCAGCTCCCCGCTGCCTGTCAGGCCAGGTCCCCATCAGAACCCTTCTCAGGGCCTCTGGCAGTCCTCACCTGACACCTGTCCACACACAGGTAGACAGACTCTGGGACCAGGCGCAGGGAATGGTCAAGGCTGAAGAGAGACTAGACGTGCACAGGAAGTGCGGTGAGCCTGAGTGAGCGTATGCCGTCGGGCCGTCAGCGTACAGCACCAGGTTTCCAAGACTTGGGATGAAAATGACATGAACTGTCTCATTGATAATTTTATGTTGATTCCATGTTGAAATGGTACCATGGATGTGGTATTTAAATAAAGTATTTTCTTAGAGTTAATTTTCCCTGTTTCTTTGTACTCCCCAAGGCCACTAGGAAATTTAGAACTACCTGAGGGGGTGCACGTCCTGCCTACATCCACTCACCAGGACGCGAGGACAGGGGCCGATTGGCCGGCTGACTGTTGATTAAAGGCTGCAGTCACTTCAGGCGGCCCTGGGACATGCGCCAGGCTCACTCAGGTAACTGTGTCTGAGCCAGGTGACGGGAAAATTCCCTGGAGCCGTTCACGACAGACACTGAGGTGGCATCAGATGGCTGAGGTTGACACAATATCTGAAAAGTGCCTCACGAGCTGAGGAGACCGAATCTGGTGAGATTTAACTAAAAGGGACGCAGGTAGGTTTCTGCACTGAGCTTCCCCCAACTGCACACATGTGGGGTAAGAGACGTGTGCCTCCTGGTGGCAGACAAGACCAGGGGGTTCTTACTATGCAAGGGGAAGGTCGTTCAGAACCCAGAGACCAGTTATCTTGGCAGTAACTGAAGTGTAATTCTTGCCACCCACCCATTCACGAGAGCACTAACTGCAGAGTGCCCGCCCGGGCCCGGGATGCAGCAGTGACTGTGCAGGGCCCTGGCACATGTGCAGACAGTAGGTGGGAGAGGCAGAAGTGGAGATGAGAAGGATGTAGGGGGCAGGGGCATTTTCAGGGGTGCTGTCTGAAGGCAAGGAAGAGCTGTGGGATCAGCTGGGCCGGGCTGTACTGGGAAGACAGAGGGAAGAGGTGGACCACGGTCAGAGCTGAGGTCGGGGAGGTCCCAGCAGCCCAGGTACCAGGCTGTTGAGAACCTTCTAGACATACTGAGAACTTTGGATTTAGTCTAAGAGTTATGGGGTGATGTGGTTGATTCACATTCTGAGGAAAACAATCTCCCTGGCTGCCCCAGGGACTCGGGGTTTGTGCCAGCATTGTGAGAGGGGCTGTGTTCAGGCACAGCTGCAGGAGGGGGTGACCACCTGCTGTGCTCCTTCCAGGTCAGCCCGTGCCCCAGCATGGGCCCGGGGCATCCTGTCCAGAACCCAGGGAAGCTCGTCAGCACAGGAGTTTGACCTGCTCTGTTTCCGACCTGGGCTGGCTTACCCTCCTTAGGCAAACTCATGGTCTCCGGCCCCCAGGAATATCATTCGGCCACAAAAAGGATGAAGTCTTGCCATTTGCAACATGGATGGACTAAGAGGGTTTTACACTAAGTGAAATAAGCCAGATACAAAAAGACATATACCATATGGTTTCACTTATATGAAGAATCTAAACAGATAAATAAATGCACAAACAAAACAAAACAGAAACAGATACACAAAGAGAGACCAAAGGGATGGTTACCAGATGGGAGCGGCTGGGGGATGGGTGGGAAGGGGAAGGGGAAATAGTCAATAATATTGTGATAAGTTTGCTCAGGGACAGAGAATTACGATAATTAGTAAGGGGATCACATTGTAAGGTATAAAAATGTCAAGTCGCTACAGTGGATGCCTGAAACTAATGCAACCAGTATAACGTTGGATACCAACTGTACTTCAAAAAGCAAAGAAAGAAGTAGGGAAATGGGGACAGTTCAAGGACAGGAAACAGTGGGTGGTAGAACTGAGACGTGTGAGAAGCCTGGAGGTGGAGACAGGCAGTTCTGAGGGAGAGGGATGCCCTGGGTCTGTGGTGTCCTCTGTCTTTGAGCTGCTCAAAAGTGAAAGGAGCAGGAGGAAGGAGCTGACAAGCACAATTTAGCCCCGAGGGCCACTTCGGACCCTGAAAGTCAGTGTTTCTGAGAAGAGGGGCCTCCTTGAGATGCCAGGTGGCACCCAGGAAGGCTAAGGGAGGCCTCGACCCATCCAGGTTCTTCTCACAGAACAAGAAGGGATTCGACCCTGGCCGGTGTGGCTCAGTCGGTTGGAGCGTCATCCTCTAACTAAAAGGTCACAGATTTGATTCCCAGTCAGCACATACAGGAGGCAACCAATCAATGTTTCTCTCTTGCATCAATGTGTCCCTTTCTCCCTTCCTCTCTCACTAAAAGCAGTGGGGAAAAATGTCCTCAGGTAAGGATTAAAAAAAAGAAGAAATTTGAAAGCATGAAAGAAAGATTTAGCAAAGCATAGTAAATTTACTAAAGCGATAGTACATACCTGAGAAGCAAGTGAGGGCCGCCTTGGAGAACAAGACTGCCAGTGGGGTCTGGGTGGAAGGTTTTCATTAAACATGGGCAATGGGGAGTAGAATATGGTGGACCTTGGCTGCTGACACTGGTAGAGTGACTGCTAACATGGCTTGTCCCTCTCCCTTCTCTCCAGCTAGTGATTGCTCTATTTCGTGGGGGTCCTCTCAATTACGGGGAATTGGGGAGGGGAAGTAGGAGAGCAGGCAGTCAGTGAAGGTCACATCTGCGATGTCCCAATGAACACAGAAAGGAGAGGGGGGAGAGATTGAGACCTTTGTTCCCTATTCCAACTTTCCTGCCTCGCTTGGATAAGTGTACTGGCCATCCATCCCCTAGTGACAAGCTGGCCCTCACAGCCCCTCACATCCCGATCTCTGTGGCCGCAGGAAGAGCTGGTCCCTTTTCAGGGGCCTAGGTAAACAGGCCATCCAGATCATCTCCCTTTCAGTGAGTGGCCTCACCCCAGAGTGAGTCTAGTCCAGCCACAGCGCTGCTCACACTCAGGCCCAGTGATGGGTCTGGCTCATGTAAGGTTTGGGCCCCTAAGGGGCTCCCAGGTGGCAGGCAGCAGGAGCTCTGGAGATCTGAGTTCCCGATCCTGCCCCAGTCCCCTCAGAACAGATCCCAGAAGAGTAACTTCCATCAGAGGAGGCAAAGACAAAGAGAGGCCAGTCCCGCCCCTGGGAACTGAGATGCATGTCTGTAGAGAAGCTGACCTTGGGCCTCAGGATGTCTGAGCTGGCTGGTGGCACCCAGAATGGAAAGCTCAGGGGAGTCTGCTGAGAGCACTCAGGAGAAAAGGGTGATTCCTAGGAGAAGCACCAGAGACTCTGTCATGACCTGTGCTCATGACCTCTGCTCTCTTTGCCTGTGGCCACAGAGGCAGGGACCAGGGAGCTCCTCTTGCTTGCAGCTGGCTGTGGTTTGGGAAGGTTGCTTCAGTGGACAAAAGCCCATCTGCCATCCCTTTATTTAAGAAGATGGCTTTTTCCTCCAGGGATAAATTACTCGTTTGTTGAAAGTAGAACAGGGATTGCCCACAGCATCAGTGTTTGAATACCCAAGTACTGAGGATGAGACGAACAAAATGAATGGAGCTGTCCCCAAGAAATGGAAGAGAAAATATTGCTACCCAAGTTGCTGCTGGTACAGATGGCAGGGGCAGTGCGTGAGGAGAGCTGTTACGGGATGTGGGCTCTTTTGCCTAAAATAGAAGGCGCAGCTCCAGGCTGCTCAAATTGTGTGAGATTGGGGGAGAGGGGAAGGAGGGGAGGGAAGAGGGATAGGAAAGGAAGGAAATTGGGGGAGGGAAGGAAAAGGAAAGAGTGGGAGGAAGAGAGCCAGCTCCGCCTACCAGCACTCCTTCACCACCACCGGGCTTAGGAATCACTAGCTCACCTGGCCACGCTGCAGATTCTTGCCTGGTCATGTGGCCTGAGACGCTGCATTTCTCACACTCCCAGGGGATGTGGGCCCTGCAGAGTGGACCACACTCTGAGCATTGACGACTAACGTTGGCTCCGTGCCCTCTAGCTGCCACGAATGTTTGTGAACAGCGAGGAGGCTAGAAATTCTGCACAATCTTTTAAGATTGTTATTTTTATGTCTCTCAGGATGCTTCGGTACCCTGAGGCAGACTCCAAGCACCCACCCTAATTCTGGCTCAATAGAAGGTTTGGGTGGATCTTATTGACAGGAAGCTCTTTCTGAAATGTTTGCTCCAAATTTAAATTTATACCACAGCTGGGGAGGGTGGCAGGAGGGGACCGAGGATGGATGAGTGCCACTTTCCCAGCTAGCATCTCATCGCCTCACTTTCCCATGTCGCTGAGCCCAGTCCACAGGCCAGAACAACAATCCTCCATGTATTTGAGGTTAACAATAACCAATGCTATTCACACACAGTAAATATTTAGTCTGTTGAACTTTCTCATTTCCATTTGCAGAAGAATTGATAGAAATCAAGTCATGAGCTTCACCCAGGAGGACTGAAGTGTCAGCCCCAGCTCAGAGACCGAGGTAGGAAGAGCCTCGTGGTCAGTGGTAAAGCCAGCAGTCCTACCAGCCGGGCGGGGCCAGGCCATGGAGCTAGACCTCCCACACAGTTCCAGCGCCTGTAGTGTCTCTGCTCCCATCGGGAAGCATTTGTTCTCCAATGAGTAACTTTAAAATCCCTATGCGAATCCCACTCTCCAGTTGACTTCCATTCCAAAATCCCAATGAAACACTCTACCAACAGGTTCAGCTGGAAGATTTGTCAAGAAGAGTATGACGGGGCAGGTCGAAAGCACAGTACAGAACTGCTTCGCTGCACTTTCAGAATCTCGGATGTGTTTGCAATTCCAGGGCCCTCCGTTGGCCTCTAGCCCTACAGCTTTCCGGTAGGTAGCGGGCATCAGCGGCGAGAGCCTAATTTCTAAATTGCCCTCTCAACTCAACTTCCCCAGTATCTGCAATGGCCAAGGGAGAATGGTGTGACCCCAGACTCCACAGGAAACATGAAGTGAGGTTAGGTCACATCGGGCAGAGCGCGTGAGCCTTTAGAGGTGCTATAGACACTAAACATTCATTTTCCTTCTTCTCCAGGAATTTATCATCTTGGCAATCTCTCAAGTCTTAGTCTCATCTGTGCATGCATTTACTCATTAGTTCAGCCATTATCTTAAGCGCCCCAAAGATAGCAGATGTGGGCAAGGCCCTAGATGGCCACTGGTGTGTGCAGCAGGACTAGCAGCCAGCCCGGCCAGGCAACTACTGCCTCAGCTGCTCTGCGAGGCCCCTCCCACCCCCAGTCCTCCCTGTCTGGTTATCCCAGTGGGCCTTAGGGTTCCCACCCTGGGAGGGACACCCATGCTCAGTCCTTGAGAGCCTGTGGGAGGTGAAGCGATGCTACAGGTGCAGCTCCGGGTGGAGGTGGGGTGGGGTGGGGCAAAGTCCACCTGCAAGGCCACCTCAGGAACAGGGCTGAAGCACAGGGCACACCCTTCCAGCTCTGACCAGGAGCCCTAACTTCTGAACATGAACCCTGACTTTGATGTTTGGCCTCTTCCTGAAGCAGCTCATCTGGTTTAAAGTTCCCATTAGTACTTTGCTTCTCAGAGGGATGGCCTGTGGTCCTAGCTCCAGGCACCCTGGGCTGTTGCTCATTCACAGAGCCAGGCCTTCTGCAAGCAGCCTGGGAACCTACATTTCAGTGAGCTCTGCAGGAGAATTAAATGTGCCATCAATGAGAAGGCCTGGCCTGGGCTGAGCTTTCTGCCTTTGACTTCATTCCAAGACAGGAGCTGTCAATCCCAGGCACTGGCCATAAGACTCTTCCAGGTGTCCTGCAGCCAGAATGGTTCAGAAAGGTTCACCCTGTTCTCTGAGAAATCAAAGCTCACTGACCCTGCCAAGCTCGCCTGAGTCCCTGGGTGAGGCCCATGGCAGGCGCAGCCTGGGAGAGACAGCTCAGTCCCTGGATTATTGATGAGTGAGGTGTGGTCTGACCCATCTCAGCCATCAGCAATTGTTCTCCACGCCTGGCGGGCAGCCAGGGATGCACTCAGAGCCCTCTCTGTCCACTGTCCAGGGCTGCCAGGAGGGCAGAGGCCAAGAAGCTCTTTCTTAGTGTGGAAGGTGGATGTCAGGGTGTGCACTGTGTGCCCCATGGAACCCGGCCACCCAGCAGCCACGTGCAGACCTGTGGCACACAATTCCAATCACACACTCTTCCTGCCCATCACTGTCTCTTGACATTTGGCCCTTTTACTTACTCTCCAAGCAACCAGCCCCTGGAGTTCCCCCAGCATCACCATCCCGGTTCTTCCGACGGTGGCAGCACACACCCCCTTCTTGTGGGCCAGATGAGAAAGGACGCTGGTCTGACCTGAGACTGTTGAGATTGCTGAATGGCACAGACTGAATGCCTGTGGCTGCCCTAGCATCTCCCTCTGGTCACCCGAGATGAGGCCTGGGGCTGTAGGGGGTACCCCTGCATGGAGTTGTGGGTGACACCCCAGATGCCTCTCCCCGGGAACCCCAGACCTGCCTACACTGTCCGGTGCTGGACAAGGCTCCTGCAGTCTATGGTCTCCCTCCCTGCCTCCACTTGGACCAGCTATTCCAGGACCACCTCCCAAATCAACTACTTGCCCTCAAGCCCCAGCCCATGACATGCCTCCTATGGGCTCCCGATAAAAGCGAGCTGTTTCAAGAGCCTAGGCTTGGCCCCAACCCTTTGGTTGAAGGCAGGGTGACCTCTCTGCAGCATCGAAGGAGAGGCTGCCCCCAGTGAAGGGCAGGAGGCTTCACAGACCCTCCTGGCCAATGGGGATGGCCCACTCCTGCCTGGGGAAGGGTGAGCAAACAACTCCCTCCTGGGAGGCAGGACATTCGCATGCACTCGAGTCCAGTCTGCGGTGGGATTTCCTCTCCTAGGGCCCCTGGGTTGGGAGAAGCCCAGATTTGGCATCAGACTCCGGGTTTAATCAAAGGACCTTTCCATTCTCCAGTACAGGAGGATGAGTCACTTTTTCCTCCACTGCAGAAACAAACCTACCAAATGCTTCCTAACCACTGAGTCAGTGCCCAGAAATGCCATTTTTAGCACCTCACTATGGGCTCATTGCCAGTGAATCAGAAATTCTGCTATTGAAATCAATTTGCAGAAGGTCTATTTCCCAGGAAGCAGAAAGGAAAGGAAGGAGCCCACGTGATGCGACGAGGCCTCCATACAGGTTCCGCAGCCAGCCCCTCGGAGAGTGGGTCAGACCCTCTGGCCTACAACTGACCCTGGGGGCTGACTGCGGCAGGCCCAGGTCTACGTGATCAGTCTGTGTGACTCTGTCTCTGTCTCTCTGTCTGTCTCTGCCTTTCTGTCTCTATTTCTGTCTCTCTCCCTCTCTGTCTCTGTCTTTTTCTCTCTGCTTCTCTCTATCTCTGCTTCTCCCTGCTTCTCTGTCTCTATGCCTCCCTATCTCTATTTTCTGTCTCTCTGTCTCTCTGTCTCTCTCTCTGCCTCAGGTGACATATAGTCAAACATGGCCATTTTGGCACAGCCTGAGAGGTGGGGAGGGGGGCAATGCTCAGATAAGAGGAGGGTGTGTGTGTTGGACCAACCAACGGCGTCTTTCCCTCAGAGAATCAGTCCTTATGTGAGTTGGGTGGGCTGACACTCTTGGGACAGGACTGAAATAGGAGGGGCAGTCGGGGCTGGCTTGGGTGGTCCTGGGGGGTGGGGAAGTAAGCCTGTTGTGGCACTGAGCTCCCCATGCTGAGATGAGGGGCCTTGTGGCCCCCACATATACACACCAGACGGGGTGGGGGAGCTAAGCTCCCTAGTCCCAGTCTCTGCATCTTCATGCACAATTTCAGCCCTCTCCAAAGACCCAACAGGTAGGCTCAGTTTTCCTAATTTGTCATCTGAGTAAACTGAGGCTCAGAGAGATCAGGTGGCATGTCCAAGGTCACACAGCTATTACATGGCAGAGCAAACCTCAGATCCCTAATGCATCCCCTTGGCCTCCCACAGCCAGCCAGGAGCCTGACAGGACCTGTGCCCCCAGCCCTGGGCCATTGTCCAAGGCTTCTCCCCTTCATGAAGCAGGCTTGAACCGCTCAACTGGGCGTCCAAGAGCTTCATTTTCCACGTCGGCAGAGGGAAAGCAGCTCCTGGGCACCGGGAACCCCCTCAGCGCCTCAGGCTGTCCTGAAAGGAGCTGCCCTTCTCCCAAGCGTCAAGCCCAGGTCTGTGCATCACAGTAGTTTGCCATTGACCCACAGAGAACAAAGGGGTCTTCCTGCCCAGACGGAGCAACAGGGATCCTCAAGGGTGAAGTACACAGGTGCCTTGGCTGTTAATAGTCCCTCTAGCAAGCTGTCCCTCAAAGTAGCCTCATTCAGTGCTGTGCCATTTCCCAAAAATGTTTTATTGGAGAAATAAACAGAAGTACTATAGATGTGGATTCCCTACACATTTCATCTCTTTCTCTCTCATACACCACACACACACACATGCACACACAAACAGGCACTTCCACACATAAATGCACACACACAGGCACACACGGGTGTATAAATAAACATACCTTCACACGCACACATGTGCATGCACGCACACACATGCACACGGGCGCAGTATACAAGGCTACACGTGCACGCTCACACACACACACATGCATTCGCACGTAGGCGTACTGCTTTCCCTACAGAGAAAACTCTTCCCGCCCCCAACACCACCCCTTGCCACTCAGTTGTTCTTTATTTCCCACGTGGGCGGCTCTGTGCAGTTTGGCTCTGCCTGTGCACCACGCTGCCTCAGCTACATTCTCGGTGCAGCCACACTTTGCTTGGCAAGGGGACACCTCTGTTAGCCTGGGGCCTGTGGTTTTAGACCAGGTAGTACCTTCAAAAGCAACTTGGACTACACGGCCCGCCCAAGACCTGCGCTGTGCGGAGAGGAGGTGGTCCCTGGCCCGGGCTGCAGGCACAGCGGCTCTCGGCCCTCTAAGTAAGGGGAGTGTGGAAAGGAGGAACATGACAGATTGCACTGATAATTGTTACATTCATTACCTGTTGAAGTGGCAGTATTTGGGATGTGTTGGGTAAATAACATGTTTAAATTAGTATAGACTGTTTCATTTTACTTTTTAAAAAATGGGGCTACTAGGAAATCTGAAATTATACCAGTGCTTCACATTATGCTCCCACTGGACGGTGCTGGCCCAGACTTTGGGGAAGTGAACTGCACCCCTCTCCACACAGCCCGGGTGCTGACAAGAGCTTTTGTGCAGGAAGCGGACTAGGGGAGGGCAGGTCACACACTTTCTGGCCCTCCCTGCCCTTCCACTGCACAAATGCACAGTGGGCATCAATCCACTGTCTTCAATATCCTCCATAGGGGAGGTGGCAGGCTCCACATTGGGTTAGCCCATCCCTGATTCTCAGACTAGACTCACAGGATTATTGTTGATGGTGGGGCCAGGCCAGTGGGGCCCACCCCACTTTATGCAGAAACACCAGGAGTCTGGCGGAGGTGTCCCTGAGCAAGCGGGGAGGGGAGGCGGCTGCTGCGGCCCCCACCACCTCCAAGAGCCAGCCCACGATGTCTCTCGTCCATCACCAGGCGCCTGAGCAGAGCCCTGTGCGCACAGGTGTGTGTCACACAAGGATGCTGTGCCCAGCGGCAAACCGCCTCCTGGGCCCAATGCCTAAGGGAAGGAGCTGAGTCATCCCGGCTCCCCGCCGACTTCCGTGGCTCAGCGTCACCCGCATTAGTCACTCATGCCCGCAACCCACGCTGCAGAGAAAGGGCTGGAACACGGGGAAGCCAGAAGCAGCCACAGTGTCAGAAGCGCCTGCCCCTGTCTGCCACAGCTCCTGCAGTGAGGGAGAATTCAGCCCTTGTGTCCCCCAGCTCCATGTGAGGTCCGCACTGTGCCTCCTTCCTCTGCCCTGTGTTCCTGACTGCGTGCTGCAGCTTCCGGATCTCGGGAGTACGTTTCTGAGTTTCATTTGCTAGTCACTGCTGCAGGGTGAGGGGCTGCGGGAAATCACTGGCATTTAGGCACAACATCGTATACAGTGTGTTTCTTTTAATCTTTTAGATTTTAATCCTGAATCTTTTCAGTTGCAATTGCTTGACTTAAGAAGGAGGGTGTTTTCTTCCCCCACAGCTCACACGTGAAGAGCAAAGAAGAACCAGATTCTAACAGGGCACCAAGGCAGTTTTATTTCTTAGTATTTCATCTCTGATCCCTTTTCTCCTCGTTCTATATCATTCACTCAGATGATTAGCTTTAATGAGCCCCTGGAGAGTAGCTGGCAAAACACTAGAGGAATCCATAGTCCAATAAATAGGAAAAAGGTACTGTTATGCTTGAAAGCATTCCTCCAGGAAACGCACCTGATGCTCGGAGCTCACAGTGCGCCCGCCCGACCAGACCGGATGGAATGCGCACACCTGTCACTCTAACAGTGGGTGCGTTTCCTTCCAGCGTCTGCTTTCTTCCAATTACAGAAATCCATGAGGAAGCTGCTGCAGAGTGAGGCATTCATTTGCTCTCATCACTGTAGCACCTGCCTGGGCCATCATTTCTGCCACCTAGAGTGTCCTTCAGAGCCCTGGCTGGGGAGCTCAGTTGGTTAGAGCCTCGTCCTAATAAACCAAGGTTGTGGGTTTGTTCCCCGTTCAGGACACAGACAAGAATCAACCAATGAGTGCATAAATAAGTGGAGCAACAAATCAGTCTCTCTCTCTCTCTCTCTCCCTTCCTCTCTCTAAAATCAGTAAATAAAAAAATTGTATAGTCTCCGGAGCCTAACTGAAGAGTGTTTCTGTAGGCTCTCAAGAGCAAAATTTACAACAGCTGTCATAGCCCCGACCCCAGGCCCAGCCCCAGCCCCAGTCTAGCCACAGCAGGTTCCATACTGAGAGGGGGAGCGCAGTCATTTCCACCCCCTGGCCCTCTCTCCTTCCCCACCAGGAGCATCATGCCTGAGTGAGCTCTCGTGGTAAGGAAGCCCGAGCACCTGAGTCTCTGATAAGTCTCAGAGGCAAAAACCACTGTGTGTTGTCAGAGTGGGCTCTCTGATGCTGAACTTTTCCCTTCTTCCTTCCCACATAAAACGAGCCTGCACCTGCTGTCCTGGTCTCTGCTGAGGCTGGTGACAGAACCACAACGCTGGAGCAGGTGACCCAGCTGATAGGGTTGCTCGTTCCCCTTCTCCTGCCCCCTCCCACATGCATTGGAATTGAATTTATGTGTGAGCTCTGAAATGTTAACAAATGGAGAACAAAACACAGCAGAGAGTAGTGAGCACCCTGGGCCTCAGCACCTCGGTGGCTGGACTGTGGGTGTGTGTTCTGGGAAATGTGGGTGCTGACCTGGAATGGCATGTACCAGGGAAAGAGCGAAGGGGAGCAAGGAAGGCAGGTGGCTCTGCTAACTCAGTTGGCATATGCTGCGGCTCTGGGCAGTCTCCACGTGCCCTCACCTATCCTTCCCAAAGCCACGTACATTCCCACGCGTGGCTCCATCCCCCCTACCACCACCTCCACCGCCGCAGGCCCAGAACCAGCACGCAGCTTCCTTGTTCCACTGTGGCTGCGGGTCGCAGACCCACAGACTGAGCCGCTGGCCCTGGGGAGGAAGACCTTAAGTGTGCTCTGAAAGGGCAACGAGAGGAAGTCTGGGCTGGTCTGACCCCTACTGGTTATAAGAAAAGAAGCATTTGTTTTAGGAGAGGAAAACGTAGGGATAAAGGTATAAACAAAAACGTGTCGTCTGCATTTCCAGGCAAACTCTTCAGGTTTGGCGAGCTAAGGAGACAGGAAGAGTCTGAATGCCTACAAGCCCAGCCCTCCAGGATGTCCCCAGACCCAGCGCTGACCATAGGTGCTCCCCTGGGGCCACCTCAGGACCTGGGGTAGCCAGACCAGTCCTGGTTAGAAACCACGTACATCCCAGAAATTGGCCTCAAAACAAGATAAGGAGCGCCTGAGCCAGGACACAGAAGCGCGGAGGAGCCTTCCGCGTCGCGACCTGAGCACTGGCGGAACCGGTGCCCCGGGTCCCTTAAGGACAGAGCTGAGACTGGATTTTGTCGCCTTGGGAACAGTCGGCTGCATTCTTCGGAGTCTCTCTGCTGCCCTCTGGTGGCAGAACTGGGGTAAGGACTCGGGGCAAACACTTTCCCTTTTATGGGGTGGAGACTGATCGGCTCGACTGGGTCCCGCAGGTGCCGCCTTCACAGAAGGGGTAAGGGCACGATGGACTGAGCCCAGGAGGACAAGTGTGGGCGCAGAAGTGTGACCACTTCCCTTCATCCAGGCCAGCACAGGAGCAAATATTAATTAGTCCATGTGCCGGGGATGAATGTCAACTTGAGTCTAAAATTAGGGACTGTTTAGGTAAACCGACCCGAAGGCGGTGAGTCCTGCTGTTCCTTCTTTTACGGACTTCCCTTCCATCTGACGTTCCCCTGCCCTTTGCAGAGACTAAATTGGGGCTGCCTGCCCACCCTACACCTCTCTCGGGTCCTTCTCCCCAGCACGCTGCTCAGTCCTCAAGAGAAGATTACACCCGCCTCCAAACCTTTCCCACGGCCACAGACCCGGTCGCTAGAGGGACCCGGCTCAGAGTCTGGAGCAGTTAGAGCCAATGGCTCTGGGAAATCCAGATAATCTCAGACTGTCAGTGTGTGTGTACCTTAAAAATCAATTAGAAGACTGACACATGAATAAATGAAAATTCCGAACAGACCAATTAGTAGAAAGGAGATTGAACCAGTCATCAAAAACCGCCCAACAAACAAAAATCCAGGACAAGATGGCTTCACTGGTAAATCCTACCAAACATTTAAAGAAGAACTTTGCATGACAAGTACACATTTATAAAAAATAAAAAATATTTAAAGAAGAAATAACACTAATCCTTTTCAAACTCCCCCCAAAAATAGCAGAGGAGGGAGCACTTAAAAACACACTGACAAGGCCAGCACTCCCCTGTCCCAAACCGGACGGGAACGATACTGGACAATCACAGCCGATTTCCCTAATATTACACATGCAAAATTCTCAACAAAATACCAGCCAATGGAATCCAGCAATGCACTAAAAAGATCATGCACCATGATCAAGTGGGATTTATTTCCGGGGTGCAAGAATATTTCAACATATGCAAATCAATAAATTTGATACACCACATTAACAGGATGGAGGATTAAAAATCATATGATCATCGCAATAGATGCACAAGAAGCATTTGACAAAATCCAGCGTCCATTCACGATAAAAATTCTAAACAAAGTGGGCACACAGGGAATGTACTTCAACACAATGAAGGCCGTATATGACAAGCCCACAGCTAACATCGTACTCAGCATTGAAAAACTGAAAGCTTTTCTTCTAAAAGCTGGAAAAAGACAAGAATTTCCACTTGCACTGCTTTTATGCAGTGAAAACATAGTACTGGAAGTCCTAACCAAAAGAATGAAAAGTCATCCAAATTGGAATGAAAAGGGGCAAAACTTTTTATTTACAGATAACCTGATACTATATATATATATAGTATCAGGTTATCTGTGTGTGTGTGTGTACAGATAGATAACCTGATAAAGACTCCACCAAAAAACTGTTAGAACTAATAAATGAATTTAGTAAAGTTACAGGACACAGAATCAAAACACAAATACCAGTTTTGCTTCTATATACTAACAAAAAGCTATCATAAATAGAAATTAAGAAAAGAATCTCATTTATAAATGCATCAAAAAGAATACCTAGGAACAAATTTAACCAAGGAGGTGAAAGACCTGTACACTGAAAGTTATATGACATTGATGAAAAAAACTGAAGAAACAAATAAGTGAAGACATCTCATGCTCATTATTGGAATAATTAATATTGTTTAAATGTCCATACTACTCAAAGCAATCCACAATTCAATGCAATCCCTATTAAAATTCCAATGGAATTTTTCATAGAAATAATTTGTATTGCACCACGAAGACCCCAAATAGCAAAAACAATGTTGAGAAAGAAGAACAAAAGAGTAGGCATCATACTCCCTAATTTAAAACTTTATTACAAAGCTATAGTAATCAAAACGATATGGCATGGACGTAAAACACACACAGAGCAGTGCAACAGAAGAGAGAGCCCAGAGCCAAGCATATATGGGGTTGCCCAAAAGTCCATTTAGTTTTTTTCTGTAAAATAAGAGACACATTTTTCATTTTCACCAATAACTTTAGGACTTGAATATTTTGAGTATATTGGCTATCTCCCGCTATTGACTTCTAGTGGGTATTGACTGCACCAAACTAAGGAGCTCCTGCACAGCCGAGGAAACCACCAACCAAACGAAAAGGCAGCCTATGGAACAGGAGAAAATATTTGCAAATTATGTATCTGATAAGGGCTTAATGTAAAAAATATAGGAAGAACTCATACAACTCAATAACAAGAAAAAATTATTTTAAATGGACAGAGGAACTGAACAGACATTTTTTCCAAAGAGGAAGAATGTGGTTAACAGGTACATGAAAAGATGGTCAACATCGCTAATCTACTCACCAGGGAAATGCAAATTCATACCACAGTGAGATATCACCTCGCACTCTCAGAATGGCTGATATAAAAAAGACAAGAAATGACAAATTCTGGTGAGAATGTAGAGAAAAAGAAGCCCTAGTTCACTGCTGGTGGAATCGCAAATTGGTGCAGCCACTGTGGAAGACAGTGTGGAGGTTCCTCGAAAGGTTAGAACAGAACTATCTTATGACCCATCAGTTCCACTTCTGGGTGTTTATCTGAAGAAATGCAAAACACTAATTTGAAAAGACACGTGCATTCCTATGTTCACTGCAGCATTATTACAATAGCCAAGATATGGAAGTAACGTAGGTTTCTATCAACGGATAAAGAATTTGTGATATACAAACATAATGAAATATTATTTAGCAGTAAGCAGGCCCATGAATGGACCTCAAGGGCATTACGCTAAGTGAAATAGGTCAGACAGAAAAAGACAGAGATAACGTGTGATCTCACTTGTAAGTGGACTCTTAAAAAACAGAACTAAACTCAGAGATGTAGAGGACAGATCGGTGGCTGCCAGAGGCAGGCAGGGTACGGGGTAGGCAAATGGTGAAGGTAAAACAGGCCCTGGAGACGTGACGTCGAACATGGGGCTACAGCCAACAGTACTGTACAGCAGCCCCTCACCCATGTTCCAAGACCCCCAGTGGGTGTCTGAAACCACAACAGTACTAGGCTCACGTACGCTGGCTTTTCCTGCACATGCACACCCGAGCCGCCCCCATCACTACTGTTGCACTTCGGGGCCAAATCAGGATGACTCGAACGCAAGCACCGGGACACCATGGCAGTTGATTTCAGGATGATGATGGCTACTAAGTGACTACACGCAAGGGAATGCACACGAGGGGACCCAAAAATGGAATTTATTTATAAAAAATTGTGTATTTATTCCTACATGCTTAAACTTCAGTCTCCTTCAAAGTGCTCTCTATTTGATGCACTACACCTATCAAGACTTTTTGCCACTGCTCAGAACAGTTTCAAACTCTTCAATTTTAATGCCTTTTAGAGCTTCTGCCTTTTTTTTGTTTTACTTCTTCCACATTGGCAAAAACATTTTCCTTTGAGGACAATTTTTATCCGGGGGAAACCAAAAAAAAGTCACTCGGGTTGAGATTGGGAGAATAGGGAGGGCGGGGCTCCAAGGTCATGCTGTTGTGGGTCAAACTCTGCTGAACACCCAGCGCTGTGTGGGCAGGTGTGCTCATAAATCACCCATCATGAAACGGGCAAACACCTTGAAAGAGTCTTCAGAAAAATATTCACTGAAGCTGAACACAGCCTCTCACAACAACACCAGCTGGTACACTGGTACAGGTGGGTTCCTAGACCACTCACGTAGCAGGGGAAGCCTGTACTACAAGGGCCCGACCTCCAGAAGTTAATTCCAGTTTTTTTTTTTTAGTCCCCCCTCATGTACAGCGTGGGTACACTGGACACACGAACAATTCATGTCCTGTGGGGGGCAGAGCAGGAAGGTGCAAAAGTTCATCACACTGCTCAAAATGGTGGACAATTTAAAACTTACACATTGGTTATTTCTAGAATTTTCCATTGAATATTTTTGGACTGTAGTAAACCACGGATAACTGAAACCACAGAAACTGAAGTGTCTTGTGGGGGTAGGGGGCGCAATTGTATTGTACACAGTAAGTCCTCACTTGACATTGTCAATAGGTTCTTGGAAACAGTGACCTGAAGTGCAATGACATATCAGAGGACCAGTTCTACCCTCAGAGAATTGACGAGTTTAAGACAAAAGTTAAGCTCCTATGTCAAATTTCTAATCACAAGAACATCATCAAACTTCTGAATAAATACCCCAAACACTTCTAATGTTAAACATTGAAGTAAATATGAGCTATACATACATTTAAGAGAAATTAATTAAAACAAATCGGATTATTATTTTCTACCCCACCAATCCCAGTTCATGGTCACAGGTGGCTGGAGCCTCTCCTGACAGGTCAGGGCACAAGGCTGGACCGCCCCTGTCAGGAAAGCCTGCATTGCATGACCATTCACACCCATACCCACACTTAGATGGGGACAATGTAGACACGACAGTCACCTCATGTGCACATCATTGGGATGTGGGAGGAAACTGGGGTCCCCGGACAACCCACACAGACATAACTGCAGACAGGCCCCGGCAGGATTCAACCTCTTTTCCTCATCAGGGTTATAGCAAAAAGATGTTGAAAGAAGCTTTAATGAAACAATGTTATGATGTTGAATGAAACAATGTTATTTAAGGTTCTGCTGTATTTGAAAGTTGCTAAGAGAGTAAATCTTAATCATCACACCCCCCAAAATTTGTTAACTATGTGAGGTGAGGGAGGTTAGCTAGACTTACTGTGGTGACAGTCTCGCAATATATGTAAATATCATTGTTAATATCAACTATATCTCAATTTCAATAAAAAAAGGAACCCTTTAGTTCCACCTCTTAGGAAACATAGTCTCAGGGGATACCCTGACGTGGACAGGCACATGGCCACCTCAAATATGGTGCCAGCTCCCTGTACTTTGTAATTCTCTCCTTTTCAGGCTAACTTACTTCTGAGGGTCCTGGGCTGGACCTTCTCCAGCTGCCCTCATCCCTAGGTCTCCTGGGATCATGAAACCCTGCACCTTTTGTCCCTGAGGCCAGGCCACTGCCCGGGGGTGCTGGGTAACTGCTGTGGGCCAGGCAGGGTGCGATTCACCAAGTCATCAGAAGTACAGTTTGCCCAAAGATGGCCCCTTACCTGCTGGCAGTGGTATCTGCATCTTCTGTCAGGGGACATGGCTTTGGCGGGCAGGGCACTGGGAGCCAGGATTCCAGGTCTCACCAGACGCACTTCTGGTCAGGCTCAGGGATTGTTCTGGACAGGGAGAACATTAGCCCTTGGTCCACCCATCTGTGGGGAGCTGTTTATCTCATTGACGGTTCTACCCAGAATGCCTGGAAGCGCCAAGCTCCTGGGGAGCTGGCCTGGGGACCTGATGTGAGAAGGCCTGGACATGATGTATGAGCCTTCATGCAGGGAAGGGAAGGGTGAGGACACCAAGCTCTGTCAGCAGAGGTGCAGGCACAGAGGGGAGCAGCCTAGTGGAGGGGCCTCTGCAGGGCCCGGCGTCCTGAGACTGAGTGCACCAGGCTCCTGGGCAGCCCAGTGTACAGTGATCCCGGTGCTTCCAACAACGTGGAGCTGCTCTGAATTAGGTGATGCTGCTGAGGGAGGGGGCAGGAATCCCGTGTGTGTGGGTGTGTGCGTGCACGAATGTGCGCACCTGGGCACATGTGAAAGTGCGTGCATGTGTGTGCACATGTGCAGACACCGTAGCCATCTTGAGCAGCCTTGGTTGGGTTACACCTGCCATCAATGACCCCGTGCTAGACGAACCTGAATGCCTGTCTTCACTGGAACCGAGTTCTCTCTGTCAGAACCAGGTGAGGCCTAGGGACCTGAGCTCCCACAGGAGCTCCAGGTGATTCCCACAAGGCTGAAGTTTCAGAGCAAAGGGTGGAAACTTCAGACACTGACACCCGGCGCTGCCCCACAGCCCTGCTGAGAAAATGGAAACACCTGGTTCTTGGGTGGGTAGGGCAGGAATACGGCAAGTGACTCCTTGGCAGGTGGCTGCAGCTGCGGTTGTGGCTGCGGCAACTTTGGGTCATGGTCCCACCCACTGGCAAAGGTAGGAAAAATTAAAGTATGTTTTAAATATTTAAACATTAATTTTAAAAAGTTTAAAACCACCCTGGCTGGTGTGGCTCAGTGGATTGTCAGCCTGACAACCAAAAGATCGCCAGTTCGATTCCCAGGCAGGGCACCTGCCTGGGTTGTGGGTCAGATCTCCAGTAGGCGGCGTGTGAGAGGCAACCGATGGATGCATCTCTTGCACATCGATGTTTCTCTCCCTCTCTTTTTCCCTCCATTCCCCTCTCTCTAAAGACAAATAAGTAAAATCTTTTTTTAAAAGTTTAAAACCTCTTTGTGGGTTTTTTATGGCTATGGCTGATGCAGCTGCACCAAAGACCCAAGCTCCAGGTCGCTCTGTCAAGTGAAGTGATTGTAACTGCATGATGACAACCTATGTTTCCATGGATTTCTGGTGTATCGGACACTCCAGAGAAATACATAAATGGGAGGAGATGGAGCTGGAAAACAGGAGAGAAATGGCGTGACTCTCACTTAGAAATCGAGCTAAAAATACGATTTTCTGTCCAGTGTTTTTGCTTGGCCCCACTAGCTTTCTATAGCTTCATTCTCTTAAAGTAAATGAGTCTGATGGAAAAACCAGTGCAAAGCCACGCTTTTCACACTTGAATGTGTTTGTGAACACTTTTAATATGTAAAGTTGAGAGGGAGGCTCCTGAGGGAGAGGACACAGGGAACAACGGGGTGGAAACAGGTGCCGGGCTGCTGACGGCTGGGCAGGCGGCTCGCGGCTGGGCGCTGTCACCAGCTGTCTGTCTGGACAATTTAGTGCATTGGTCTGTGGAGAGCTTTTCCACTTCCCATCAGGCTTATTTGATCCTGTACAATGGGCAGGGGGAGCTGCTTATGTTCAGGTTAAAGGCAAATTCACAAGGACTCAGCGAAAGTGTTGGGACAAATCAGCAATGGGCCACAGTGAGCGGTGGGGCTGGAGTTGGAACCAGCAATGATGGCTGAAGCAAAATAAGTTCAAGACACAAAAGCCAATTGATTGTGTTTCCATATACTGGTGATGAACAATAAGAAATTGAAAAATGCCTTTGATAACAACATCAAAGTATTGTAGGGATAAATTTAACAAGAAATGTGCAGGCCCTGTGCATTAAAGCTACAAAACTTCACTCAGGGAAACGAAGAAGGCCTCAGAAAAGGGTCAGGAGGCTAAAACAACGCAGCTCTCCCCCAGCGGCCGGGGGACCCGGGGGTGATGAGCTCAGGCCCACTTGGGCCTGGCCACAAGCCCCCAAGCCCACGAGGGCATGGGCCTCGAGGAGCAGGTCTCCCTGACACGAGGTGAACCATATAAAATCACTGATATTCGACCATTTTTCTTACCTCCAAAAATTGCCATTTCAGGTGGTTTAAGTAAATGCAACTTAAAGTAACAGATGTGCAGATGTGACTAGGATTTGAGCACGTGGACACGTGTGAGCTGGAATGGGCAAGCTGTACCTGCAACTGTTCTGCATCAGTAGCTGAGAAAAAGGAGGTAAGGCGAGAGCCACGAGGCTGATTGCCCGAAACTGGGCTTTAAGTGGCCCCATGACCCAGTTAACCACACGGTTTGGCGCGAGACCTCGGGGGCAGGCAGGGGAACACGGCCCTCGGGTTATTTGCAAACAAGCCCATCGGCCTCTCTGAGCAAGCCGATCACGATCTTTCCATATCAAGAACAACATAAAGCTTTGGGGGGTGAAATTGACTAGAGGGGTAAGAGAGACTAAGGGTGCTGAGCCCCTATGATTTAGAGCAGCAATCCTGAAGCAAAAACAAGTGCAAGAAGCTTGTGAAACCTCCATGAAGGAATGACTGTTGGAGATGAGCAGACCAGGCAGGCACTCAGCGGATCCCTGTTGATGCCAGATCCCTCCAGGGAAGCGCCCGCAGAAGCTCCCTCCACCCAGAAGTCCTGTTGCAGGAGAATTCAGCTTCGTCTGCTCACTACCAGTGGTTTTGTGTAAATGACGATGTGAGCCGCAGCACAGCCCACACCTGCTCTGTGGCTACTTGAGTTGTGTCAGCAGCAGATGCCACCCAGGACTTGGACGAGCTGCAGGAACTGTGAGGGAAACAGAGTCACCACCCCATCAAGTGCCCATCTCTGGCTGGGTTGTTCTCAGTGGCTATTCAACCTTGCCCAAGGACACAGGCTGACCGGCCTGATTTTAAAAGGAAGAGGAGTTCAGAACAGTTCTGGGCAGTGAGAAGGCCCAGGAAAAGCCCCTCCGTCATGCCCTGGGCACAGCAAACCCCCATTTTTCAGGCTGAAGCCTCATGACTTTACACACCAGGGGCTGGTGCCAGATTTCAGAAGACTGAGCTATAGCCAGGGACCTGCAAATCTCCTTTCTAACCCTGATGACTCTTCTTGGAGGAAATACTGGGCATATCGAGAATTGATCTTGTTACCAGACAGAGGCCTGGCCCTGAGCAGGTCTGCCTAAGGCTGGCCAATAGTGTGTGGTTCTTGACTTTGTGTAGGAAAGATTTCACAACAGGAGTCCAGGTGACTGTGAGGATGTGTTTGTTGAAGCTGGGGACAGTGACACAACGATGGGCCTAGAGTAGAAGCAAGGACAGAGCCTAAACTGCGCTGCCTTAGCTCACCAGGAAGTCAGAGAAAAGGGGGCGAGGCCTTGGGGACAAGTACAGGGGATGAGCCTGGGACAGGCTGACGCTGCCCATTTTTCCCCTAGTTGCAAGTCTCCTGGGGCCCCTTAGAGTTTGGATGTGTGCCTGTGGGGGAAGAAGTGCGGGGAGGGAATGGCAGGGACTGCTCCCCAGAGGAAGAGTGTGGGTGCATGCACTGGGTCCTTTGTCTTGAGGCTTTTTGCTCCCTCTTACAGGCGGGAATCTTAGGGGAGGCCTCAGGGGAGGTTTCAGCAGAATATTCATCAGTTTTCCAGGTGGGCCCTTTTAGAGTCATGGTCTCCACTGACCGGTCAGTGACAGGGCAGGGGGTGATCAGTCACAGCAGCTGGTCCCGGCATCACCCACCTGGTTTTGCTGCTTTTCTGGGCCTGGAGCTGAAATACAGCTGAGGCCTAGCTGTTACCTCCAGGGAGGCAAACTTCTGTATCTGGCTATAAGTGGCTCAGCCAGTTTGTTCAGCTGTGTTTCCCTATTCCAGTTATCCTGGCTTACTGGCCTGCCTCATTGTCAAGGACACCTTGACACTCCAGGCTGCCAAATCAGAGGGACACATGCTGCCCCAGCCTCTCAGGGCCTCAGAAGCCACATTGCTCCCTCTTGCTTCCCCACTGGCCTGGCCTGCTGGCCTTTCTCTGGATCTTCCCTCTGTCCGCACTCCTCCCTGCTCAGAGCTCCAGCCTACCACTCATCTGTTGGACTCCGTATTGCACTCCATGGTTTCAGGGGCCTCACAAAGTTAAAATGTCCAAAACAAAACTCTTGATTCCCCTTCTCTCCAACCCGTTTCATCCTTCCGTCTTCCTCATCTCAGGAAGGCTTCACCGTCTAGCACCAAGGTCCTAAAGCCCGGAACTTGTGAACAAAAAAGGGGCGATGCGATACACCTGACAAGCTCGGGGGCCACATGCCGGGCCTGGCAAGCTCAGCGACCAAAACCAACCACACAAGGTGGTCTGATCACAAATGACTCACTGGGCAGGTCATAGGGAGCAGTCACCTCACAGGCCTGTAGCTTCTTTAGCAAAAGGCCATTCTTTGCTTTAAAGAGCCCTGTCCTTAAGATAACGTAACTTTGAAATGTCACAGTCATTTTCTTTTCGGACTGCTCTCCGCACTGGGGCGGGAGACCACAGAACCCCTCGTCATTGTCTTGCTGACCGCATGCCATCTGTATGGTAATTGTTCGCTGTCCTGTACCCAGCAACGTAAAAGAAGTATCTCTCTTCATTTTACTTTTTATCTAATTGCAGAGATTTCCCTGCTTTGCTTTCTCCCACCTCCTTAACCTACCACCAGTGAGTGAATTCCACACACCTTCCTCACATTTTCTCCTTTGATTTTAAATACATGAAAGAAACTACAAAACTGCCATTCTCTAGAGCATTTTCTGAATCCATCGAGATTTTGCTTCATGGCAATTGTCTCAAATATACGCAGAAACATTCTTTACGGGTTTGGACATTTCTTCCATCCACAAACTGAATTCCCCTTTGATGACGTCCCTCCCTCTCCTCCCTAGGCACCTGTCACCAAAGGCTCTCCTTGAGCGACCCTGCACGTCTGGCCAAGCGTCTCCACTCCTGACTCCTCCCTCCATTCCATTTCCCACAAGGCAGCAAATAGGGTCTTCTTAAAAAATGAATCGCTTCATTCAACATTTATTCAAAAAATATTTTTAAGAACTTTTGAAACATTGCTAGGCCTGGAGAAACAGCTCTCAACAAAACATACAACCCCCACCCCCCCCATGTGCGTTCGAGGGGAGGCCAGCAAACAGCAAACGAGACACACAGACAATTCTGTTAGACAGCAGGAGAGACCGTGAGGAATACAGAGCAGGAAGGGAGGGCAGGGAGGCTGGACACAAGTGAGCCTCAATTATAGCCGATAACCGGAGGCCAGTTCAGGGGGTGCAGGGCCCACTGAGTCTGAGAACCGGTCAGTCATCCAGGTCACACCAGGAGGTGGGCCCTTGGGTGGTTCTGAGCAGGACTGAGGTCAACAGGATCACTACGGTGGCATGTGAGAAAGGACAGGAGGGGCGAGCACAAAAGCCGCAGTAACTGCATTGATCCAGAGGAGGCAGGGCCGTGTCCTGGAGAAGGACGTCCATGACAGCTTGGGGTAATGAGATTTCCTGAGGTGGGACCGGAGAGAAAGCAGTCATGGGTAAATGCCAGGTCTGGGGCCTGAAGTGTGGACTGATGGGGCTGTCACTGCCAGAAGGGAGCAGATTGTCGGGGCAGCATCATAAACTCAGCCGTGTTGCCTTTTTGACGTCCACACAGTGATGATGGGCTGACAGTTCAAGGAAAAGGTCTGGGGCAGATGAAACTGTACTGCAGGTGTCAGTGTTTGGAACAATGCAGGTCTCATCATCGGGCTGCTACATCAACACGAGAATGGGTTGAGAGGCCCGGTGGGTTGGGCCACTCTCTGGACACTGGGGAGACACAGGGAATTTGAGCCAAAAGCAAGTAAACAAATTAGATGAAATACAGATAAACTAAGATGGGAATGAGATAGAGGTGACTTGGGATGGGCAGGCTCTGGGAAGGGCCAACATGTGAACTCAAACTCGAGTGACAGGAAGAGCCGTCAAGCAAGAGGGAGAAGGGTTTCAAGCTGAGGAAACACCGAGGTGGGGCACCTGGCTGGGTGTGGTGAGCAGATGGAGGGAGAGGGCATGGATCAAGGGCCAGCCACTGGCGACACAACACTGGGCAGCTCACGGGCGAGCGACCAGCTGGCTGTGCTGTTTGAACTTCATTCTACATCTTAGGAACGATTGCAGGGTTTAAGCCAGGGAACAACTTGAGGGTCCCTCCTGTTGGCATGCAGGGGGCTGGGGTGTTGGGTGACTGGAGGCCACTTAGGAGGCTTGTAAGAGGTGACCATGGCTCCGTACGGTGATAGGAGTCTCCTATGAAAGTAGAGGTGACAGGAATGTTGACGTGTTGGATATGGAGAGGAAGAAATGGGGAATCAGGGATGGTCGAGCTGTTTTGAGTTGAGTCAGTGGGTTGGGTTTGGTACCAGCTGAGATGGTGTTTTGTGTAGGGAACAAAGGATTGACCTTGAGTGTGGTTAAGTCTGAGATGTTGACTAAATTCAGGTGGCCACGTTAGGTGGGCAGTCAGATACACAGGCTGGGAGTCTGAGGGGCTGCCTGGGTGGGGACATCCCCAGCAGCCACAGTGGGCAGGTTGGTGGCTGCCTCCTCTTCCCTAACAGTCCCAGCCGGTCTGGGGCCCTGCCCTCCCTGGCCCTACCTCAGACCTAAATGGTCTGAAAGCGGTCACTGGTTCAATAGACATAGGTTCCCCACTCTGACCAATGAGATGTGAAACTTACTGCAGGTTTAACCTAATTCCTAAATGCCATACAGAAACTCCCTTTCCTCCCCTGGGTATTAACATGGCTCCTGCAACATCCTGCTCCCTGGGGACAAAGGTGACCCTGCGGTGGCAGGAGAGATGGAAAGGGCACAGGTCCTTGGGGACATCTTGAGCTTCCTATTCAGTGACATAATCTGTCGGTGCTGAGCCCCAGGTGGGCTTGGATTTCAGGTGCCGCGGAATCACCTGCATTTTGAAGTTATGAACCTACAGGATACTGCCTAGTAAGAAGGTGCAGATACAGACAAGACACACCTGCCTGCTGGCCCAGTGAGATGCACAAGGTGATGCTAGGGATGGGGGCAGAGGGCCCCCCCAAAATGCCCAGACCAACCGATGCACACATCTGTGAGCAAGTGCAGTCCGGCTGAGCCTACATCAGCCTAATTCCCATGTATGACTGTCATTTTAGGCCACTGAGTTTTGGGGTGGTTATGCAGAAATACCAGTTAACACATTACTCTATTTCTCCCCAGATTTCCTAGGTCAGTGCTGCACATGGAGAATACATACTCAATAAATATTTCACTAATTTGACAAATATTTATTGAGAATCTACTACATCACAGTGTACAAAGAACAGGGGATATAATGGTGATCCAGATGGACTTAATTCCCACCTTCACGGAGCACATTTAGTTATCATTGTGATGAGTTTTACAAAGGAAATTCTTAGAAACACAGAACGACGGGTGAATGGCATTCTGTGGTGTCAGCCAGGAAACCACTGTAGGTGGTGGAGAATGAGAGCCAAATAAAGATGCATGCATATGTGGGAGCTCTGCAACAAGAGTGGCATTACACATCAGTGGAGAAGCTAATTAGAAATAAGAAACTAACTAGTGGTACAGGAAAAACTTCCCATGTGATGGAAATAAGACTTTCCATGTGATGGAGAAGTAAAGCTGGGTTTTTACCTTAGACCATAAATACACACATACAGATGAATGAACTCCAGATGGACTAAAGGTACACACACACACACACACAGATTGTGACTCTGGAGTAGGGAAAGTCTTCATAAACAAGACCGAGATGCTTGAACCTAAAGGAGAAGACTGATAAATTTTACATAATTAAAAACTTTAAAATAAAAAATACTCTGAATAAAGTTAAGACAACTGAACTGAGGGGGTGGAGCGATTGAGCACAAAGGAGAAAGGGCTCCTGGACATGGGCAATAGTGTGGTGATGCCGGGGTGGGGTGGGGGTGGGTATAAGGGGACTAAATGGTAATGAAAAAAAAGTCAAAACAACTGGTAGAGATTGAGAAAATATTTGTAACACGTGTAACAGATAATAGCCAGAACTGATAAATAATACCAGTCAATAAGAAAAAGATAACCTAATAGAAAAATAAAAAATGATATGAACAGGCAATTCATCAAAGAAAATTGTTCAGTTAACATCTAATTGGGCCACCTGTCTACTAAATTAATAATACACTAAGAAGTTTCATTCACCTTCAGCCTTTTACTAGTGCTGGCATCACCACTGTATAAAGATTACTTTGTTTTTGAGGCTCTTTATGGTCTGAAGACCACATGACCCCAACATCAGCCTTGAGGGACTTTATGGAGACATCTCAAGAGACATGGCCCTTTCACACAAGAAACAAAAGATCCTGACACAGGGCTATTTACTTTTGTGGTAAATCTTGGGTTTAATGAACAGTTTCCTCATGAATACTTGATTTTAATGGTCGGTCCGAATATCTTAAAACATTAAGCCAACTGGAGAGAACCCTCATGCTACAGATAATTTACACGTGTGCTAAGAAGTCTTTAATAATCCAAACACAAGTTGGAGGAAACGCGAATTTCATTCTCATGTACACTGACAGGAATACACAAAAAATTATTTTTAAAAAGGTACATTCTTAAAGAATATTTTAATTTTAAAAAAATCAAAAGGAAAATTGAACAGTGCCTAAATCTTTATTTTTCATAACCTACAGTTTTCCAAATTAGACAGTTTTACACTGAATGACACAAAAGGAAACTTAAATTACCAATAGTTACACATAAGCTTGATTCCAGTCTTAATGAAAAGAATAGAACAAAAACAAAAACCCTCAAGAAAGCTTCCACATCACACTCCTGTTTTGTGAACTGGCAGCTGTTGGCTGTCCTTCAGTCTTCGATTGTCTGCTGCTTTCTGTGTAACCCCTACCGACAGCTCACACCCTCCTCACCCGCTGGCATCGGGCAAAATGGAACCTGCTGCACTCCTGACTACAGCTAGGGGCAGCCAGTGGTGAGACTACAGGAGGGCCTGATGCGAAACATCGTGACACTAACTCTTTACGAAGCAACTACAATACTTGAAATTCATGTCTGAAGAAATGGGGCAGGATTCTTTTATTTCCAAAGTATCATCACACAATTGTACAAGTTAAAATGTCATTTGTGATTGCTGTATCTCTGATTCTATATCTCAAAATACTGCTGGGGAAAAACAAAGAGTTACATTTTAAAAATGTACAAAAGCTATATACTACTAGCTGTATGTGACAGCTGTCATTTGCATCACAGCTTCCAGTTGTGCCAACTCCCATTGTTTTCTGTGAGTGGAAAATCTCAAGAGTAGTTTCAGAAAGGTGGTTTTTCGGACATTATACAGCTATTTGGCATATCACCTTTGCTTAATTAAAAAGGATGCTATAAAAATTCATCACAGCAATGTTTCAACTCTGGATGCCGCACACCGTGGCTATGGGAGCAGTCCCTGCAGTGCACACCTCACCACACCCACCGCCTCCACCCTGTAGGCAGCCGCTGAGCCCTGCACTCACCAGCTACAGTGGAGAGCTCCAGCAGGCTCCTGCAGGCACCACCTCAGAGAAAAAAAGGCTTTTTTGTTATGGGGTTTGAGGATGACCATGACTACCTCTTTCAGCAATGATCACAACACTAAGGAATTCCTAGGTCTGGTGCTTGCCTTTTCAACTCTCTATGGGACTCATTAGTTGGGCACTTATTTCTGATTTTTTTCATTGGCTATCTGACAACCACAAAGAAATAATTCCCATGTTCCTTTTATAGGCATTTGCAAAATAATACCACTGTGATGTACTTTTCGGTGTGTAAATGATGCTGGCTGCTCTGAGGAGGGTGCCTTCCTCTGGCAAGGTAAATCATGCTGGGCTATTTGTGATTTTCAGTAGATTATTTTTCACTTCCCTTGAAGATACTGCCAGTTTCTGCTTTCTACATTACACTTCAAAAACCCTTTCACACCAGCTATGATTAGCACATATTTACATACTTTTAGGAAGAGCATGGACACATCCGAAGGCTTTCATGAGACTGTCCACTTCCCTTTGCAGTAGCAAAGAGGGAGAATCAGCTCAACACATCAGTTTAAGAGGGGAAAAAAACTTCAACAAATTAAAATAATATTCAAACCACAACATTTAGTTTATCTACATCCAGCTCAATAGCAACATTTATAATATATCAATAATTTTTATCAGATTTTTCTCTTAAGGGTACCCTTTTAATATGTTCTGATTATTTACAACTGTACAAGCAAAGCACACACTCCCAAGTGCACATATTTAATACAGTATCAACTATTTGCATTTACAGGATTTTTAAACAATCTGAAAAAAGATCAACTGTGTAAGATCTTCAAGGTATATTACAAACACGACGGCTAGTTCTCGTACTCCAGTACGCTTACTCAGTAAAACTAGCGCCAGTAGATCCCACATCACTGAGTAACTGCAATCCACTCACGCCAACCCAGGGGCCGGTCTCCAGGAACTTTACGCTGTCTTATACAAAAGTTAAGGCAAAGTCATTTTCAAGTTTAAATAAAATTCAAGTCTTTAAATATTGGATGGAAATAATTTTTTTTAAAAAAACCCTCAGTCTTGTTAAATAACATTTTGTGGAATAAACTTGTATGGTTACATTTAGCAGGAAATACTCTTATTTTAATGTCTGCTGCTTAGAATACTTAAAGAAAAAATTTAGGCATTTTAAAAGAAAATAATTTATATTTAACTTTATTATAAACTGCTAGCTTTAGTGCATGCGGGTTCAGAGTGCAGCACTTTTGGAAGGGAATCAGTGAGACCCTCATCTTGGAGGTAAAGAGAGTGAGAATTCTCATCCTCCATCACCACAGGGCACCGCAAACACATTCTCCCACGATTAAGTAACATTCGGTCCATGTGCCATAGGGGAGGTACAAGGAGGTGCCCACAGAAGCCAACTAACGTGAGGGAGACTTGGCCTCCCACCAGCTCATGGGAACAAAACAACACCAGGGTACAATGTCATGGTAACACGTCAGTGGGCAACAAAGTTTATGTTTTCATTTAAGTTCTATTCACAATGTGCTTTGAATTTATCTTACATAATAGCCACTGAGACTGGAGTGAGGAGCTGGTTACTCGCTTCGCAGTGCATCAAAACTCAAGGGTTTAGGCTCTCGGGGGCTCTCTGCAGGTTCATTTTGCCCAGTAGATCAAAACCAGACTGTACTTTTTACAAAAAGCTAGGATCTAAACGAGAGTACTCGGCCCTGGCCAGTGTGTGGCACCATCTGACCCATCTCTCCTCCAGGCTACACCCACAGCCTCACCTTGTGCCCCCAACCACTGTCCTCAGCTTTGCCCGTCAGTCTGATATCCTTAGCGATATGCACTTGCTAACCAGTTATTTTAAAAAATGAAGTAGCACAGTTCCACTTAATTTAGAAAAACTCACTATTTATAACCTGCATTCATAGCCACATGGAGGCTTAATAAAAAATATCAATTTGTTAGGATAAATGCATTTTCTATCCTGAAAAAAATCAGACTTATGCATCACCTCCAGTTAAGCACCAACCTAAAATAAGGTTTATATTAATTAAATCCTGAAAAATAGATTTTTTTCAAGAGGGGGGAAAATCCGACTCATAGAAGAAAAATAACTTGCAGGCATCTCACGGGCCTCGTCTACACTGCAAGCTCCTAACCAGTGGCTCATTCTTGGTACCGAGTGCGACAGTGCTTAGTTGTGGCGACCTCAGCTCCTCACAGCCCTCCCTGACCCCGGCGCTCACTGAGGGGACCTGGGAGGGGTGCTCTGTTCTCTGTGTGGACGCTTCCCTGTAGCGGGAGGTGAGGGCCTGCGGCCCAGCGGCCTCCTCTGGTCCCTGGGTGGTCCTGGGTTGGACTTGGGGGCAGAGGGCTCTTTCTCTGTGAGCTTCTTTTCTTCCTTCCCACAACCAACAGTGTTTGGCTTTTGTTCTTTTGGGGGTGGCAACGGGGAGGACGAAGGCTCTCTACTCGTCCTCTGGCAAATCTCGGCGTAGCTGGGTTTTCGCAGTTCCTGAGAAAAGACACAACTCTGGGATTACATGCACAACATGACATCTGCAGGGGCGACAGATGAAAATACTGTCCTCTTAAGGTAAAAAAACTTTTCAACTGTAACCAAATTTCCACATTCAAAGTATATTTTTAAAGACTCCATACATTTCCACAATGTAGTTTTCCCCGCAGCACAACTTTTCCTCTAAGAAACTCTAGAAATATCTTGTAAAAATGGGTAAAACTAGGAAAGGCATTGGTGTGTAAAGTGTTGAACGAAATCTTTCCAATTTGAAGCATTCTTGAGCCACATGAGGCCCAAAAGGAGGCCTAAGAAAACCAGGTGCTCCAAGAAGACAGGCACCAGCTTTCTCTGCTCTTGCTTCCTCCAAACATAGCGCCACGCAGCACAGTGCAGCCCAGCTTACGAATGAACTTCAAAATCGTCCTTAAAAACTGTGTACTCATCTCTAACTTCAGAGGGCTGTGGTATGGGTTCAGGAAAGAAACACAGTTGAAACAACTTCGAAAAAAAGTTAGCAGGGTTTTCAGGTAAGTGGGAACATTAAGGCTAAATGACATGAGAACACTTAAAACTATCTGACCTTTATAAATCCTTTAACTTAAAAAGAACTTTAACCTAAATTTTTTTTTTTTCTTTAAAGAGTCAACCTAGTGGACAGTAAGGGTTTAACTACTCAATTTGAATGGCACAAGCTCACCCAAAATCGAACTGAGGACAACACAAATCAGAACAGAAGAGGTGGGGTCCCCCTCGAGGAAAGGGAATGAGGGGTACAGTGGGCACATTGTCCCCCACGGTCCACTGAGCCAGTAGACCGTGGTCACAGTGCCGGCGATCAACAGCCACGCTCAGATGAGCATGTATCCTATGGGAAACAGGAGCTGGAGTCTTGTGATTACTCAAAAGGACTACTTCGCGTAGCTGACACTGAAATAGAGAGCCCAGGGCAGTGGTGACAAGAAATAAGCAGTTGGCTGAAATCGTTAGCACATATCCAAGGTATCCTGCACAGGAAGCACACACCACACACAGCAGTAAAAGCCCATCAAATCGGACTGTACTGACGATGAGCTGATTTGAGGAGAAGGAGCTGTTTTCCTCCCGCCGTGTGCCCCTGGCACCTACCGTGGTGGTGCCGTTCACCTGCACCGATTTACTGGCGGTAGTGGAAGTAAGTCTGTCTGCACTCAGGGCTTCCCTTGTCTTCTCCACCACCTTGGGGTCCCTGTGAAAAGGCCACCCAACAGGTGAGTCCCACATGACAACAATCCCAGTGGATCAGGAGGAGGCAGCAAGATGGTACTTACTCGGGCAGGTGGGCAGGGGAAGGGGCGCGCTCGTGGGCCATGGACAGTGTGCAGGGGGCTGGACCTGGGGGCTCTCTGGGGGTCGATGCGGGAAGAGTGCTCGTGCCTGCATCCGCGCTGTGACTCTGAAAACCGTTGGGAGTCAGAGTTTACAGTCAGTAGAGAAGTATGGGTCACATCTCTCATAACAATCTACATACCAACAGGGGTACCAGCCCTACCGACTCATATGGCTGCCCACCCTCCTCCTGGGGCACCAGCGAGCTGCTGTCATGCTGAGAGCACAGAATCAGAAAATGAAAGAGCCCAAGCCTGTCCTCCTAACAACTCATTCACAGTCTCGGGGCCCTGTTCTGTGTTTCCACCATATTATCTGCAAGCTTGTTTTCCCAAATAAACAAATATCAAAAATACCTATTGATCTCCAACAATCCTGTACCCTAGCAATATCTGTTAAAATGTGGAATTCCTAGCACAATTAAATAAAACCAACAAAACCCAAAAGCACCAACACCTCCATACCAATGTAATTTGGAGTGTCCTGAGGTGAGGGCAGGTGTTGACAGTTGTCCCCACCTGAATTCATGAAGAACCCCAGGGGGAGTGATGTGTTAACTCTCCCAATTTAACACAGGAAGAAACTGAACTCAAAACTTTTAAGTCAACCATTCACAGTCGTGAGTGAAAGACTTGACTTCGATGTTCTTAGTCAAGCTATTGACCCCCCTTCCCCGCCTCGTGCAGTGACAGCTCATACACACAGGGATCTTCTTCATGACGTACAATTAACAAGAAAGGGAGGGGAGCAAATAAATAATTGAAAGTGAGATTAAGTGTCAAAAGAACATTTTCTTAAGATTTAACCTTTCAAAGCAGACAAAAGGTTCAGAAGTGAACTGAACGGAGAGGTGCTGAGGGAGATGAATGGAATGGCACCATCTACACCCCTGATCCCAGCAGGGTGACCAGCGACATGCAGCCTCCCTAAGAATCATCATCTTTTACAGCTTTGGGCTCAAGGTTGGTGGAAATGTGGGAAGGGGAAATGCCTCCATTCTGTAAAAGCTCAGTTACCCAGGACCTGTTCAGTCCTGACATGCTGGAATGTGAGGACTCAGGACATGACCAGCACCTTAAATCTCTGAAGCCTCCCCCAGCTCTGAAACTCGAGTGTCGTAGAGATAGAAAAAGCTACTGTAGTGCAACCCCAAGAAGCAGGGATGCAGGCTCTCTCACCTGGCCATGGAATCAGGCTCTGACTTTAAAAGTAGCAATTCTTTCTTCCAAAGAAATTTTACATAACAACTCAAAATGTAAGACAAAGTATTGATATTTTTGAAGTGGATGAACGCCAGCTTGCTCTGCCCACCACTGGGGGGAGTAAAGTCAGTCTGAAAACTAGAATTCATTATTTTTAAAATGCACTTTCCTCTATGAGACACTATAACTTAGAAATTACTGTTTAGAAGTTTAGAATAATGCAGAAGACATTCCAAGTTTAATATATGATTGTTATTATAACCTTGATGGTTAAAAACAGGAACAGTAACCACATACCAGCATGAAAAGGACTGAAAACTGGTTATAAATCCCATGTAAGCCCTGGCTTGGTGACTGAGGGGCTTCATGGTGGCCCTGACTACTGACAACCTGGATGTAGTCTTTCCCCACCGAAAAGCCAGGGGTTCTGATTCCTGACATTTGGGGGTGGTAGGGAGTGGATTTCCTTCGGAAAAAGACATGGTGGGAGGGCGGGGGCCCTGACTAGTGTGGCTCAAGGGGTTGAGCGTCAGCCTACGAACCAAAGGGTCTCTGGCTCGACTCCCAGTCAGGGCACATGCCTGGGTTGTGGGCCAGTTCCCCAGGAGGGGGCACGCAAAAGGCAACCACAGTGATGTTTCTCTCCCTCTCTTTCTCCTTCCCTTCTCCTTTGTGTAAAAATAAATAAATAAAATCGAAGGAAGGAAGGAAGGAAGGAAGGAAGGAAGGAAGGAAGGAAGGAAGGAAGGAAGGAAGGAAGGAAGGAAGGAAGGAAGGAAGGAAGGAAGGAAGGAAGGAAGGAAGGAAGGAAGGAAGGAAGGAAGGAAGGAAGGAAGGAAGGAAGGAAGGAAGGAAGGAAGGAAGGAAGGAAGGAAGGAAGGAAGGAAGGAAGGAAGGAAGGAAGGAAGGAAGGAAGGAAGGAAGGAAGGAAGGAAGGAAGGAAGGAAGGAAGGAAGGAAGGAAGGAAGGAAGGAAGGAAGGAAGGAAGGAAGGAAGGAAGGAAGGAAGGAAGGAAGGAAGGAAGGAAGGAAGGAAGGAAGGAAGGAAGGAAGGAAGGAAGGAAGGAAGGAAGGAAGGAAGGAAGGAAGGAAGGAAGGAAGGAAGGAAGGAAGGAAGGAAGGAAGGAAGGAAGGAAGGAAGGAAGGAAGGAAGGAAGGAAGGAAGGAAGGAAGGAAGGAAGGAAGGAAGGAAGGAAGGAAGGAAGGAAGGAAGGAAGGAAGGAAGGAAGGAAGGAAGGAAGGAAGGAAGGAAGGAAGGAAGGAAGGAAGGAAGGAAGGAAGGAAGGAAGGAAGGAAGGAAGGAAGGAAGGAAGGAAGGAAGGAAGGAAAAAAATACACAGGGAGATTACACCTGGTAGCAGCAGAAATCTCTCTGTACCTTGTTAAGTAACAGCAGGCCCAGAAGGAGTGCTGGAGATGAATTTCCCATGACTTCAGTAGCTTAATCTGGTTGCTGGTATCTAATCACCCAGAGGAGTGAAAGCAGCTAGTCTGGAGCCTACAGAGCTCACCAAAAGCCACTAGAATTAAAATTATTCTGGGCTTATTCTTATCCACGTAGTTTACTAAAAACTATATTACTTCTGGTATAATTCAGGTTTTTCTGTTTTATTCTTCTGACTTGTAAAATAAAGGCAGGTCCTGAATATCAACAATAAAAATGTAATCTGAGTTTCTAGATGAGTGAAAGCATCTGTACTGTACACTGTGGCACAGGTTTCTCCCTTGATCTCGGCAAATTGGGAACTAAAAGGCTTCAGTCCTGGATTCTACTGAAAATCTGTGTGACCTCTGCCATTTACTCTCCGAATCTACATGAAAAGGAGCTCAGCCAAGTGCCTGGCAGGAAATCAGTGCACAGTAAATGTTACCAAACACTAGGCTTGTGACATGTATCTTACCCTTTCTTTTGATCCTAATAACAAGCTAGACAGCCTGTTTTCAAACAAGTCCTCAGTCTTCAAGTGGCCTGCCGCTCCGGGCAGCGGGGGGAAGTTAGACAGCCCCAATTCGAAGCTCGGGGATGGAGGTTTTGGTGGCGTTGGAGATTGAGTCTGACTCCTCTGAAAGAGAACAACACCACAAAGTCGCACAAATGAAGATGGTACAGTGCTAAGAAACGCAGCAAACCAGTAAGGCAATAATCCTTTCTCTAATCTGATTTCTGTATCTGTCTGAAAAAACATAGAGATAATCTGACCATAACAACACTTTGTCACCTAATCAAAGGTCACTTAATAGGCAACTTCCCCTCTGAGAGCAGAGCTGTAAAGCTTAGTCCTCAAGGCTGCTACTGGGCATGATTGCGCAAGTTGTGTGGGGCTGCTTCCCTATGACCAAGACCCTCTGGTTCCTGGTACAGTTGGCTGACACAGACCGTGCAGGACACAGGTAGGCAGCAAAGTGATAGCTATGAACCAAGAATACACTGTAGAACAACTGGACCCCACTGTCAAAAATGAGAGTAGCCTGGGTCTAGACATTAACCTATTCATCTCCAGACAAGTTTTATGAAATAATGTGCAATCCAAGTCATAAAGGAGATAGTAAAGAAAACAAAACAAAAAAGGCCACTCTTTGAACTCTCTACAACTTAAGTAAGAAATTTTACAGGTTACCTACCAAGGGGAGGGAAAAACAATTACACAAAAAAAGGGGACGCTTCCATTATCTAAAACTAACTTATGGAAACACTTTATATTTTTAAATCACTATGTAAAAACATGGTATTAGATATTATCACATTCCTGACTTTAAGAAAGTAAATTCAGCAGAATGATATCCAAGTGTAAATCATAAACCCAAGATCTCAGGAGAAAGCCAGTGATATAATTTTACTGAAAAACTATAATCAATCTGTTTTCACATGCTAGATATCATTTTGTAGGTGTCCAGGTCCTTGGCTGAAGGGTACAAGGAACAGAAAGGGAGATGAGTCTAGGTTGTATCTGTGCTAAATGTCGGCCACTCTGAGTAGACACAATCCTGTTGTGGGGCTCATTTAACTTGGAAGGGCCGATACTTCCCAGAAACTTATACAGTAGGAAGATTCTACTCCAGAAGTAGAATCTAGAGAAAATCTGTTAGAACTCAAGTGAGAGCAGGGGAAGAATGACATGGACCTGAGATGGCAGCCTGCCAGCCTCTCTTCCTTTATTATGGGGTAGGTGCTAAGTCGAACCCTCGGAGCAAAGCTTATACTTACTAACTGCAGCCACAGCAGTCTCTGTAACTCAGCAAACCTAGAGGTTATGCATAGACATCATGAACTCAAATCAATTTTCAAGTTTTATTTTAGACACCTGCATATTTTCAGAAGATAAGCAATTCCAAGGAGAAAGACTTCACAAAAACTTACTCTCCATTTTCAGGGACAAAAGAGTCAAGTAACAACTGCCCAGACACAGGAGATACAAAATGACAGCACTTACAGATGAAGTTTGATCTTGAAGGCAGTGTTTAACGTTTTTTAGAACTGATGGGCTTTGGGTGAGGTATGAATGTTACGTTGGTCCTATGGAATTGGTTGGGCCAACACTCACACGCTTTGATGTCTCTAGGTTTCTTTATTTTTTTCCCCTTTTTTAAATTATATTTTATGGCCTAAGCTATTAGTTATCCTGATTTTCCCCTTAGTCCCCCTCCATCCAGCAACACACACTCCCTCAGGCACTTCCCCCACCACTGTTCATGTCCATGGGACATGAGTATAAGTTCTTTGGCTACTCCATTTCCTATACTGTACTTTATATCCCCATGAGTATTCTGTAACTACCTATTGGTACTTCTTTATAAAAATTTTTTTAAAATAATTTCATTGATTATGCTATTACAATTGTCCCGTTCTTTTTCTCCCCTTTATTCCTTTCCACCCTGTACCCCTCCACTATCATTCCCCCACCTTAGTTCATGTCCGTGGGTCACACATATTAAGTTCTTTGGCTTCTCCATTTCCCACACTATTCTTAACTTCTCCCTGTCTATTTTGTACCTACCATTTATGCTTCTTATTCCTTGTACCTTTTCCCCCATTGCCCCTCCCCTTCCCCACTGATAACACTCCATGTGATCTCCATTTCTGTGAATCTGTTCCTGTTCTAGTTGTTTGCTTAGTTTGTTTTTCTTTTTTTAGGTTCGGTTGTTGATACTAGTGAGTTTGTTGTCAATTTACTGTTCATAGTTCTGATCTTCTTTTTCTTAGATAAATTCCTTTAACATTTCATGTAGTAAGGGCTTGGTGGTGATGAATTCCTTTAAGTTGACCTTATCTGGGAAGCACTTTATCTGCCCTTCCATTCTAAATGAGAGCTTTGCTGCATAGAGTATTCTTGGATGTAGGTCCTTGCCTTTCATTACTTTGAATATTTGTTTTCAGCCCCATCTTGCCTATAAGGTCTTTTTTGAGAATTCAGCTGATAGTCTAATGGGAACTCCTTTGTAGGTAACTGTCTCCTTTTCCCTTGCTGCTTTTAGGATTCTCTCCTTATCTTTAACCTTGGGTAATGTAATTATGGTGTGCCTTGGTGTGTACTTCCTTGGATCCAACTTCTTTGGGCCTCTCTGAGCTTCCTGGACTTCCTGGAAGTCCATTTCCTTAGCCAGATTGGGGAAGTTCTCCTTCATTATGTTTTCAAATAAGTTTTCAATTTCTTGCTCTTCCTCTTTTCCTCTGGCACCCCTATGATTCAGATGTTGAATGTTTAAATAAAGTGCCCCAGAGGTTCCTAAGCCTCTCCTCATTCTTTTGAATTCTTGTTTCTTCACTCTGTTCTGGTTAAATGTTTATTTCTTCCTTCTGGTCCAAACCGTTGATTTGAGTCCCAGTTTCCTTCCCTTCATTGTTGATTCCCTATACATTTTCCTTTATTTCACTTTTCATAGCCTTCACTTCTTCCTCTATTTTGCGACCATACTCAACCATTTCTGTAAGCATCCTGATTACCACTGTTTTGAACTGTGCATCTGATAGGTTGACTATCTCTTCATTGCTTAGTTTTATTTTTTTCTGGAGCTTAGATCTGTCCTTTCATTTGGACCATATATATATATATTTTGTCTTGGCGCACCTGTTATGTAGCAAGGGGCAGAGCCTTAGGTATTTGCCAGGACAGGGCAACCCACTTTGCTGTGTTGTAATGCTGAGTGTGGGGGAGGGGTCCAAGAGGGAATAATGCCACTTGTTCAGCTCTCTGCTGGCTTTCAGTCACTTCTTATGCTACCCACAAGTAAATTGGGCACTTCTGGTGCTAATTCCCAGGTGGGTGGGTTTGTGTACCTTCCAGGACCCTGTGGGTCTCTCCAACGGACTTTCCTGTAAGGCTGGGAGTTTCTCCCACTGCCACAACCCCCAGTTTTTTCATTCAGAGGTTTGAGGCTTTATTTCCCCATGCTGGAGCCCTGGGCTGTGTGGTCTGTCTCACTCCCCAGTTGTTCCTTCCGGTTTATCTGCACGCAAATGTGGGACCGCCTGGTCCTCTAGTCACCGCCTTGCCACGAGTCCTTTCCACCCTGGCTGCCCATCTCTGCCCCTCCTATCAGTCTGGATGAACGTTTCTTCTTTAACTCCTTGGGTGTCAGACTTCCATACAGTTCGATTTTCTGGCAGTTCTCACTGTTTTTTTGTTTTTAAATTTGTTGTTGTCCTTCTTTTGGTTGTGTGAGGAGGCAAAGTATATCTACCCACGCCTCCATCTTGGCCAGAAGTCTGATGACTCGAGGTTTCTGAAGTCATCAGAATGTCCCAATGCAACAATAGGTATACTCTGTAATAAGTATAAATGTGTCATGTGCCTGGGCTTCTAAATAGTTCCCAGGGATTAGCACATGAATCAGGTATATGAAACAAAATGAAACAAACATGGCTATGAGAGAAAATTTCACCTCTTTAGGTGATGTAGTGAGTGAGCAATGGGAGTAACTCATGTCAGATAACTAGGCTCTGAAGAGATTCAGATGGTAGTCTTGTTAGTCCAACTATCACAGCAATCATTAATTCTAACTGAAATCAGTCGATATAAATTGCCTTACCAAGGGGTTCACCAAAAACTAGACTAAACTGGCCAATAACATAGAATTATTGGTGTTACATCTAATTGGTACTTGCTAAGTTCCAAAGAAAACACGTTCTCTGTAATGAGAAAATGCATACTTGATAGCTCAGGCGGCTGGACCAAAAATGTTCTGTCCTTGCCAACCCTCCAAGTGTGGAGTTAATTCTATACCGACAAGGCCAGTAAACATCCTTCTTTCCTTCATATCATTCTGTGTACTGCCAGGATGTTCTCCACCACTTTCTGTGGAAATGTACCTTATCAGCACTCATCAAAGCTCAGCAGAGTACTGGCTGAACTGTCATCACTCAGGAAGACGGGACCCTGCCTCATGTGCCTACCACTCACATAAATCCACCACCATAAGTTACTGCAGAGGCAACAATGCTTTCTGCATAGTGGGCACAATGTTTTGAAGGAAAAAGACTGATGAAATATTTCCTATATGGGAGAAGTTTATTCTGCTTGCCAAACCTAATGAGCCCAGTTATTTTAAATTATATTATAAAGTTAACTACACAGCAAGGACTCGCGTGGACACCTGCAGATCAACCACATCACGTGTATAGTATGCTTCTGGCTGTAACACAGGCACACATGTGCACCATGTAGTAACTCAGAAAACTAGCCACCACCTTTTCTCCCCATTAGAGAATCAAAAATATCAGCTATCACTTAATGGATATCACATTAAAAGAAAACTTCTTTTGAAATGCTCCTTATTACACCTTAACTTTTACTCAATTATATCTCATCCTTTCTTCATATAAATTAGATTTAAATGTCTTGCAGAAATGACACAAGCTTCATGTACTCACTGTAAACTTCTCCTCCCTTTTCTTCCGGTAACCAAAGGAATTCTTCCTAGAGGAGAGAAAAAGCAGAAGACTTAATTTTTTCCCACTTGGAACATATTTCATTGGGCATATATAAGAGCAACACATTCAATCTTTATGACTTTGTAATCTTTCATAACGACTTTTGGGTTGAAATCCTAGCTTACACTTAAGAAGTGTAAGCAAAAAACCAAAAAAACAAGAAAAAAAAAACCCATGAAAAACATAAATTGTATAGTAAAAGACTAAAACTGATGTCTAGATAGGTAAATCAAAATATTCAAAGAATATTCCTAGTAGCTATTCAGAATTCTTATCATGATATAAATATTTGAACATCCATTCAGTTGGACCAGGATGTATAAAATCTAACACTAAACCACACAGGTGAACTGTTAGAGAATGGTGATGAAATGTATCAGATTATCATTGACATGCAAAAACTCCAATAGCCTGATCAGCTCTCGCTGTCCCCTCAACCCTCAGACTGCCAAGTGAACGGCCTACCCTTTAACACCAAACACACAAGCATTTCTAAACCTCAAGTACCATCTCTACCCAGCTGCTGGCTGCATGAAGTGTTCTATAGTCTACAATTCAGACCCAGCCAGACCCTGGAGGCAGCAGAACTGGGCCATACACCACAATGCATAACCTAAGTGACCACAGCCCGCCCTGAGGATACTAAGACACTTCCACCACTGCCCTAATGGGCTATGTGGCCTAAGAATTCACATATTATTCCAATTTATTATTTCATTTCTATTTATTTAACCCTTTGTCACCTCATGTAAATGCGAAGACTCTGTGGGGACATTTGTATTATATAAGCGGGGGAGGAGGTTAGAAATAGTCTTGACTAATTCCTTTATTTTACAGGACATCTACAAGCAGCCTTGCCCAAAGTAGCCTAACTAATTAAAATAATGAGCTTAGAGCCCTCAACTATGCCAAGTAGGATACGTATGGAGCCTCTCGTTCACCCCTCCAGAAACACAGTGCAAACCCCTAGGATTTTGGACCAAAGCCACACCCTCTGCTGCAAAATCAATTCCAGAAACAGTTCCTTGCTTTCAAATGGCTCTTAGTATAGCCTAAAGGCTTCACTGTAAACATCAGTGACCACGGACTTGAGCTGCCCATCATAAATGGGGCACTAAACCATGGAGGCGGGCACAAACACTAGCACCCACCAGCAGCAGAAGTGGCACAATAGAGCCAGGGCTCCAGTCCTGTGTATTACCCCTTGCTCTCAATCTACATCTACAGTCTCGTGGAAAGTCTCTCAGCACAGGGACAAGGGGGAAGTTCCAGACCTGGATTACCGATGGCCATGCAGTATCAAGACCACCTTAGTTCAAACCCTATTTAGGAGCGCCTCCAAAAGCTAGGGGGCAGGAGGATCACCCCAGGTGGCAGAACTTCAAGCAACATACTTGTTATCCACTGTGCCTGGAGGCTGAAATGGCTGAAAGTACAGATTTACACTGGTTCTCAAGCAGGGGAGCTAAGGATCTGGCTGAATGAGAGACTCACAAAGACTAGGACCCAAGTGTGGTGACAGAAGACTTTGGAAGTCTTGTGGAAAGAACAGTGCGAAGGCATCTGTGTTGAAGTCATTCACTTCAGAAGAGACCCCTGACAGCAGGGAGAAAAGATGTGGTGACCAGTTAGCCTCTTCCTGGTCACCCCAGGTATGCAGTAGTCACACTTGAACCTCTAGTGCCAAGGCTAGCCTATTGACCACCACCCTAGGGGTGCCAGCCTTGGCCCATTCTGAAGGAGCCTTGTCCCATCCTGGAGGAGGCAGAACTCCATCAGCTCCATTCAGCAGACCTAAGGAGAAGCCACCTTGACCCCATGGTGCCTGTGCAGAGCAGGTGAGACCCAGAGGCCCATCCCACGGCAGCAGAAGTGGTGAGCAGACTGGCTGAGTGAAGAGAGATGCAAAGCTAGGGCCAGCAGTACCCTCAAAGGATGGCCCTAACTCAGGAGACGCAGCATATGCTCTGCACATGGCCATAGCTCGGGCCATGGCAGTGCAGAGGTCCAGGCACCATGAGCACAGGAGATCGTGTGCTCCATGGTGCCAGTAGACTATTAGGATACACCCAATATTTTACCAGCACAATTTCTGCTTCCTGTGCCCACAGCTTTGAATTCTAGGGGTTTGGCTGTCTTGGTCCCTAGAGCAGAACGCACTCACCAGGCGACATAACTAAGCATCTGCTCAGCTGAAGTTCCTCCTGCCACTGAACCTGACTAAGGTGACTGCTACGCAGGCTGCTGCTACAGAGGGGCTGGAGAACCATGTGTGTCCAAGGGGATTCTCTGGGGTGCCTCATACTGCTCCTTATGCACAACACAGAAAGTTAATGGAAAACAAAACAAAACCCAGAAAAAAAGGAGTACTGGCAGTGGGTACAGCCACTGTGGCTCAGGTCCTGCAGGGTCACCCTCTGGCTGCACAGCCCTGACAGCCCGATACCTTGTCTAAAAACAAAGGAAATGTGAGGAAGAGGGAAGGAATCACCCATCAATATCAACCAGGGCTTCCTGAACAGCTTTTCCATATGTGTCATGTACACTGCTGCATGTCATCTCAACTCTTGCTAGTGGTGGTTTCAGTCCTCAGGGTAAGACTATGTGGGGGTCTCCATTTTGGGGGCAAAGGCATTAACTCATCACTGCTGTAGCTCGGAAGTTCAAGTGCTGTGGGAAGACTGTATCCATGTGGCCAGAGGTTGGTCAACCAGATGCTTCTCAGCTTCATGTGGACCCTTACCTTCCTGTGTGACAATGGACAGGTGTTCCTCAGGCCCTGTCTTTCCATGATCATGACACATCTTATTAAGCTTTTCCCAATAGGAAGTGCTAGCGGGAGATGGAGAAGTGAGGGAAGGATATAGGAACCTGTCTTCCTGGTGGTACTTTTTCTGCACTGTCCCTCTAGCAGCATAGCAGGCATGGCCCTTCCTTAGGTCTGGCCTCAATTCCATAAGCCTGGCTCCAAACCTACCACTCTGATAAAGCCCAAATGCTCCCAATGTTCCCACCCCATCGGTAGCAGCTCCTTCCTGAAGTAACTGCCTCTGCATTTCCTCAGTGTCCCCCTTTGCCTTTCAGCCTTCCAGCATCTGCTGAACCAACTTTTTAAATCAAATTTCTAATACTCAGTTCTGTGCCAGTTCACCTGCAGCATGCTGCTGTCTTCAGTCATTCTAACTCTATTTTACAACCCCTCCAAGGCCTGGCCGTGCGGATTAACCACCATGAGTACAATGGCCTGCCTCTGGCCCTCCACACCCCCAATCTGCACTGGAGGCACATACTGAGCCAGGAAGAAGAAAAAACAATGTTACTGGAGTTTGCATGTCAGACACTGTGCTGTACCCTCTATGAAACACTTAGAAATATGTTCATCTACAGTTTTCAAAGTAGGTTTAAAAAAACAAACAAAAAAAGCTTATGCAGCTTGAACTAGTTCTCCATCAGAGGGAACTTCCTTCATGACAGGGCATATCGAATGAGCCACTAAGAGAACAAACTGAATAAAGCCAGCTTCAATCTGTCAACCCCAGACAGGAGAGCAGTGACTAAATGCAAATCTGGGACTCACTTCCACCTTCTTAATTTCACCTCTCTAATCAAGTGTAAGTGGCAGAAGGCAAGGCAGCAAGCAACAGCAAACTGCGTCAAAGGAAAAAGACAGTGGATGCAGCCCATTGTTAGGATACAGTAATGACCCAGGTAATGACCACAGGCATTGCAAAACCAACTGTATTAGACTGAACACCCAGTGATATAAATCTTCCCCTAAATGTGACCAACCAGCAACCTACTTAACTGTAACAGCTTCTGTTTATAAATAAATGTAGTACTTATGGAATTTAAATTCTTGGCTGGTTTAAACTCTTGTGTAGTCTGTCTGGCTACACAACTCAGTATCTGTCTATTCTATGACCCTGCTGGCTAGAAAAGAAGCAAGGCTGGGAAGAGAAAACATAGGCTCTCTGTACGGGCAGGAGTGGGAGGAGACCAGAGGCTCACAGATTGTGGAGTCTGGTATCTCCTCCGCTTGCCCATCTCCATAAATAATAACTGTGACCTAATATGGTTCCATTCCACCCATGACACTAGTTAGATCCCTGCTCTAAAAGTAACCCCTCTGTGTCATTATATAAAACCTGCGACGGTTTAGCCTTCAATTTGATGTTCTGTGATATATCTGAAAATAGTGATTATAAAAAACATATCTCAATTAATGGAATTTGAAAATATTAATAGTTTTATAAGTACACAGTACCCATCCAACAACTGTTCTGAATAACTCACCTGCCTCTACCTAGGCCAGGAGAGGATTCAAGACTACTCTGCTCCACCCGCCCGGTCCCAGCATCTCTCTTGGCATAAGCTGGAGGGTTCTGTATGCGGGTTCTAGGTTGGCCTGTCTGCCTTGCTTGTGGGCTCCGCACACCATTAATTAATCGATCCGCAGTGAAGTTAAATATCGATGGACTTTCTAACAGCCCAGGCCCTCTCTCTGCAGTAGGAATGGTGTGGCGCAGATGGGATTTACTAGGATTCCTGCAAATAAAATGTAAAGGCTCAGTTATGAATGATCACATGATGAAATGAGCATGCTCACAAAGCAATGACTAGGGGTGTGCAACCTGCAGCCCATGGGCCACATATGGCCCAAAACAAAATCATAAATTTACTTAAAACCTCTTTTTTGCTCATCAGTTTTCATTAGCGTTTGTGTATTTAATGTGTGGCCCAAGACAACTCTTCTTCTTCCAGTGTGGCCCAGAGATGCCAAAAGATTGGACACCCCTGGAAGGTAAAATGTGCTCACAATTCAGAAAAAATATAGAAATGGTAGGAATAGTTAATGTGTATGTCTGATAGTGTTGACAGTGCAAACCTATAACTACAGTACCAATTTTCAAATGAAAAACAGGCACACATGGCTGTAAGCTGTCCCAGAAGACATTTTCTAAAGAGATCACCCCTGTACGTAGGCACCACTAGCAGCACTTTCAGTAATTCTATGCTTCAAGTAGTTTTATCTCGGATGAACATTACTAGCAGTCAAGTACATCATCAGCAATTGTCACAAATAGCCTCTTAGTAAACAATTCACGCACACAGTGAGAATGACCAAGGTTTAACACTTTTTTTTTTCCGCTTTGGTTTTAAAGCATACAATGTAGCAGTGACCTCTTATTACAAATCATGGCAAAACACCATTTTATTCACTCACGGAACTTGCCTGCTTCTTGGAGGGTACTGTCTAAGTGAAGTCAGAGGAGATGCTGCGGGTTTGAAGGTTGGAGACGTAAACCCATTTATAAATCCAGTATTTGGAAATGGAGTTACCTAGATTCATTAAAAACAAACAAGTCAACAAACCATAACCAGACTTCAACTTGGCTAACACTGCCTCTTATGTAACCTGAGTCATTTCTCGATGTGTCAAGGAGGCTATGTTCCATTTCATACTTAAAATATTCATGGGTTTAGGAAGAGCATTGTACAAGATATTGCTAATGGCCAAAAGTTAAGCTGTGGCTAAGCTTATTCCTGGGCTGTTTCAGATGATCCTCCCAGCAAACCCATGAGGATAAGGATTCCCACAGGCAGAAATTGACAGAGAGGGAAGTGCCTCCAAGACCCCACATGCTTGTCTAGAAAGTCCCAATGCTCAACCTAATGTACTGTACAGCAACCTCCAGACTGGTAATAAGTCAGCAATTCCTTCTTATTCCTGATGACTGTAATGGAATTCCTTGAAATGCTGGGGGAGAAAGACGGACTTGAAATTTTGTTAGAAACCCCAATGCACTAATGAGAAACTCCACAGTCTGAAAGAGTCAGAATATTTAAAATTATGTCAATCACCCCAGAACTAGATTCTGATGACTGTTTATCATGGGAAGATCCATCAAGAGGCATAGTTTCATGTATGCACTTTCACATGTATAAAACTCTGATATTTGAATAATTTTGCCCAAGAGTTTAAAAATAAATTAGTTAACTAACATAATAATATAACTTGCTGAGAATTAATAGGCACCATCTCTTCACTTTTGCTCAAAAATGCAGTGTTTTAGGGCAAGCAAAGAGCCTCACAAACCAGACCAGGGACCATCCCAAATGGCCAGTCAACTGATTCAGGGTCCCGACATACCCCATTCTGGAAAGGGATATGCATGATTAGAGAAATTAGAAGAGCAAACTAATTCAAGGACAGCACAAGCATGGCAGTGGCCTCCTTTGGAGAAATTATTCAACACAGGAGTTTATGGACTCTTTTTCCTTTTACATTTCTCCTGTGCTATATTAACTATATGGCTATCAGTACATTTTACAGAACGTAGCACATATGTCAAAAAAGTAATACACTTTGAGTGAACCATTAGGATTCACTCAAAAGAGAGAGACACAACTCTGCATGTGAGCATTTGTCTGCTACCATCTTTCACTGAGTGTCTCTAGACCCGAGGGGCTCTGTGCCCATGAGGACCTCTCCTGATGCATTTCTCTCCCCATCTGTCCTTCTCACATCCCATACACCACAGATGAAGCCCATACATCTCAACACACATTTAAGAACCTGTACAGTCCCCATCTCAGCTGTGCCTTTGCTCAGAAACACTGGCCACACAACCACCACCACCCCAGGTGCTTCTGTGCATGCTACTCTCATATAGCTTCCTCCCCTTACAGCATTTCTGATACGCTCCACTTATAAGGTGATACATTACCTGATAAATTCTAAGTAATTCTGTGTCCCATTTTTGCAATAACCACCTACTTGTCACCTTTGTTTTTTCCATCATTTTTTCATGGACATCTTTACATTCTGGTAGGTAACAGGCATCCACCATCCAGCTGAGGCAACACTCCTTCTCTCAGGCTCACCCTCTTTAGTTACCATCTTCTCTACACTCCTCAGGGGTAACAAGAGCCTTCGGTGAGCCCTAATGATGGGGCTCAGCTCATGTCTCTCATTTCTCACACAGCTGATGGACCACCCCAACTTTCCCTGATGTGGTCCACAGCCATATCCTCAAAATTTCTAGCTCGATCCATTTTCTAACCACAGCCTTCTGCATACTCTACCCTTCCATTGCTATGGTTCTAACTAACCCTGCTGGCAACCCAGTATAAACCTCACTTCCCACCCCACTTCCCAGCCAGGAGCCAAATGACCACTTCTTTTCCTGCCATTGATCAGCCCTGATACATCCACTGCATCAAACTGGTGCCCGGGCCCACCCAATCTTTCTAACATCTGTACCAGCAGAGTTGGAGAAAAAGGACTGGATCCATTACAAATCTATGGATTCCAACCCCAGGCATTAACTGAGGCCAAAATATGCAACAATTACTCATGCCAACCAACCATAAGGCTGGTGTGAGAAATAAAGTTTATAAGATGGCATGTCTTTTACTTGTTCTTGACTGTTAGAAGCCTATTAGAACAATGTTTTCCTTAAAGGCATCGCCCCCACCCTACCCTGTGCTCACAGGTCCCTGCTACCCACCCCAGAGCTTGTATCACACTTTGTTTTGCCAGGAATACATATCCTTACATTTAGAAAAGAAAATGTTAGACAGGAGGGCAGGCCAACTGGGCAAAGGACTGATAGTACAGTGCTTGAAGGTTTTTTAATGAACATGGCTTCTTATTTATCTCTCAATTAAATAAAAAACCTACCAAAGAACTGGAAGGTCTGTTTTTCTACAGTAAACTGTAGACCTATCTGGTTCACGTATCAGACGAAGATCTCTGTCCTTCAAAGCATCTAGTGCAGTATCCATAACACAATTGTTACAAAAGCAACAAGACAAGACAGGACTCACCAAGGGTGGATCGAGATAGCCGTGTGTTGCTGACCATGTCTGGGGAGCAATCAGGCTGTACAGAGGGAACTGCTGCTGGGGGCTATAGATGGGAGGTAAGTAAAAGGATGCTGTGTAACGGTGCTGTGTGTAAAGGCTCATGTCCAGGGGCCTGAATCCATTCTTTGGCAAAAATGTGTTTATAGCTATTGCCTTTGCTTTTATCCGTGCCTGTGTGAAAATATAGTAAGTATCTATTAGAATACTTTAGAATACTGATATACAAATAAAGTATTACCAGTGGTCTTGCTTACCTTAATTGGTTTTCCTTGAAAAGTTTTGACTTCTTCACGTAGATATTTGTAAGCCTAAGGATAAAATCATCCAAAGTATCATTGTGTTAATCTTATAAACAAGATGAACTGACAGTTAATATGTCAAATAAGGAATTATATAGTTAAAATACTATACTTGTATTTTAAGTGGACAAGACCTAGAACTATGATTCTTAACCTTCTCTGGGTTACAGATTCCTTAAAAAAAAAGAAAAAAAACCTGCTAAAAGGTACAGACTCTCTACCCAAAATTCTCATAGACAATCTGTGTATATATTTTGTAAGTACTAATAGGTAACCATGAAAGCCTACCAGAGACCACAGGCTAAGAATTTTGACATAGGGAGAAAAAACAGGTGTTGAGTTCCTAGTGTTAACTCTAATTTGAAACTCAGATTACAGTTTGGGAAAGGAAAAGACCAGAATCTCAATGTTCCAAAGTCCTTATTGTTCTCCGCACCCCCCTCCATAACACTAAAGGCTAAGACCCACCTAACTTCCTGGTGAGTCGTCACCCCATCCAATTAAAACCCATCTTTCAGATTCTCTTTTTTCCCCGGCCTCCACACCATTTAACACTGAACAATCTGCAGGTTTCCTTTATACACGCTACTGTTTCTCCAGAGAAAAACCTTCCTTTAAGGGTAGGGAGATGATCCTAACTCCTGTGTCTCCCCCCAGAGTATTGGTGCCCTCTCAAGTATCTTGTAACACATGTGATGCCAAGTGAAAATTAAATTCAGGGTACAACCCTTCTCTGCCCCGATGTAAGAACAGAACTAACTGTCCTGGGCTGCTTGTCTTACATGTCCTTAGACTATCGTGTCACAGCCTTTTAATATTGCTAGAAAAACTGTCCACACACACATACCTACTTAAGTTTCTACAGCTTGATTTCCTCTGCACTTCATACTCAAACTTAATCCTGCGATGTAATAGTAATCTCAATGCCCAAATTTAGTCCCTCTGTGTACTAATTGTTAAGTACTGGCAAACTCTGTACTTCTTGGAGGAGAGGAGCTTACCTGCTGCGCATCAGCTTCAGTTTCAAATGTTATAAACCAATTATCATTATAGGCAAATTCACAGTTTATAAATTTTGGTAAATTATCTCCTTTAAATAGTGCTTCTACTTCCTACAGGAAATAGAAAGGTTAGAAATTAATTCTCAACCATGCCACCCTTTGTCCTCACCAAATGAATATGTTGCATACTTTTAAGATAGATTCTTAGACAGCGTGTAACATACTGATATCCAGTAAATCTTTCCTTGAAAATGGCTCAATGTGGCTTCCAGGAAAATAAGTCCAACAACTTACTGACAGCTTTCTCTACTACCAAGATACCATTAAGCTAAATTAATGTGAAAATACCATGTTATTTTAACAGTAGTCTGATAGCCAGCGGGGGTGGGGATGGGTTGTAATTTAAGAAATTTAAAAATTAGCTGGACTTTTGCTTCTGGCCAGGATTAGCCAGATTTATCTTCCAACATAAACAATTAAAAACAAAAGATAAAATACATGGAATAACAGTTTTCAGACAGTGGACCTCAGGCTGTGCAGCACAGGTGAGCTTGGGAGAACACAGCCCACGCCTGGAGTTTCTAGGCTGCAGTGCTGGGAGGGCGAGCAGAGCCAAGAGCCAAGACAAGACCAGACCAGCCCAGGCCAGCCCCTCCAGGGCCTTCTGCAAGGCAAGCAGAGGGCACTGCCTCAGTTTGCATAGGGAAATCAGCTCTAGCAAAAAAGCAGCTTTGCTCCCGGCTAACAAACACTCCTAAGGATCAAACTGCTTCCAAGTCCATCAACTGAACCTCAGAACAAAGCTCAAGAATATTCAGAGGAAGGACTACAAAATATTCAGCACCCAATAAAGTCCAAAATGCCTGGCATCCATTCAAAGTTTACCAGGTATGCCCCATAATGAGAAAACTCAAACGATCAAATAAAAAAAGATTCTTACAATGCTCCTATAGGAAGACTTTTCTTCATTCTCTCAAGGCACAACCATCAGTGTGTTTTACTACACAATGCAACTTGGTTTAAACAATTGGACAAGTCACAGATTTTAGAGCAATTCTGTAAGAGTAGGTTACTTGTCATGACTCAAACTATCAAATACTGTGGTTTCCTAAAATTATTGCCTAAATCAATAGTTCTCAAATTATGATCCCCAGACTCCATTTATATAAAAAAGATGCCTTTGCCTTGTTACTGTGACGACATCTGCAATGATGCAGTCCCATCAGCTCAGATGAAGAACAAGCTACTCTAGTACTCCATGCACTCTTTGCAGTGTCCCTCCTGTCATGAAAATACTTGCTTTAAAAAGTTATGCTCTTTATCTTTACTGTGGTTTATTATTATTATTAATAAATAAATATGTAAATCTTTTCTTTTTATTTCTAAATACTAAAATCACCATTATTTCTTAAAAGGTATATGAAGTGTGTAGTAGAGTCCTGAGACCAAAAAATTTGAGAACCACTCTCACATATGAATCACATTGTAACTATCAGTATGTAAATCATGGGAAAAAAAGTGTTACTGCATATATGTGTTCTTTATAATAAACTCTCCAAAAAGCACAGAAGTAAGCAAAAAACCCACAACAGAAATCCAAGTAGCCTTCTGAGGAGAAATGACTTACTTCTACAGGAGTGGATTCAGAGATTTCACGTAATATTACTATGCAACGATTTTGATTTGGCCTTACTTTTTCTCCCTTCTCATCCACTTGTACTAAAGGTAAAGCTATAAAGAGAAGAAAAATGAATAGTAAAAAAATTATTAAAACAAACCAATCATTTACATTCTATTATAATATAAATACTCCAATGAGATGTTATACTATGTAACTAAACACATTAAAGAAACCTGTATACAACTGTAAACTAGTAAAAGGTTTTAAGCTAATCTTGCATGTTACATTTCTCAAAACTACAGAAGATGAGAATTTTAAAAGTCATATAAGGTTCTAAAGAGCGACTAACAATTACAATTTTACAATTCAGGGTTAATGGCTTTTCTACAAGTCCTTTCTACAAGCCCCCAAAATAAAATAATTTTCTTATTATGACTTTTCATCTTGAATTCAAAAGAAGTAAAGTGGTTTTAGATTAAGTTGCAAGTAGGTCAGATGGAACCAAACTCAACTGACACATAAAATAGGTTTCTGTTGTAAGTGAACTACAACCCCCCACCGCAAAAAAAAGCACAACTCAAGAAAGAGTGGTATAGTTTTTAGAATTCAAACTTCATGGATTATGTCTGCCAGTTTCTTTATTATGTGTTTCAATAATTTAATGACCTTACAACATTTGCCTAGGAACAGAAAAATAAGAGGAAAACTTTCAATTTGGGAACAGAGAACCCAACTCTGTTTGCAAGGTAAGATGTTCATCTTTTTCTACTATTAGTCAAATACAAGGAAAAACATCTTCACTGATTGTCTGCAGTATAACTAATTCAGGGAGAATATGAAAACGTTTTTGCAGAAGATTCAGATGAAAAGTCATGGCAGTAACTTAGAGAAAGGGGCACGGCAATGTCCTATCATTTAGAAATATTTAGGTAGGGCAGGGGGCACACATCACACTGTGTTCTTTGTGAAGAACAGCCATCGGAACTGCTCAGTAGTGCAGTCCTCAGAAGGGAGGCTACAGAAATTATTCATCTGGTACTTGTAAACCATATTATAAAAAGTAAATTCTTATAACTAAAAATAATCCCGTTAAAAAAATCTAAAATATCATACATTTAACATAAAACTAATTCCCACTGAAGCCACGCTGAGTAGGAGGGGAGGGACGAAAATGTTACAAAGGGCAAAAGGAAACTTTGGATAGTGGTGGACGTGTTTGTAATCTTGACCACAGTAAAGGTTTCACTGATGCATACATATGTCCAAACTGATCCAACTGCACAATTTAAATATGCACAGTTCACTATGTCAATACTTCAGCAAAATGGTTTTTAGAAATAAAATAAAATGGTTAGGTTGTACAAAATTCGATCTGCAAAGCAAACCAGGTCACCAGCAAACTACATCTGTGACACGGCATATGACTCTTTAAATATCCACATTTCCTGAATCACTGTGGGTCTCTGATGTACCTGTTTAAACCCTCCTTTGATGTTGCCAAATGTCTAGGTAACAACCTCACTCACAAAATCCTTTTAAGAAAAAAACACAATTTCAACAAAACTTAAGCAGGAAGGTAAAATTTGGGAGTAACTACTTTAGTGGTATTCCTTTATCCTAAATACCACTATTTAACTTTTCATTCAAGTCACAGCTTCTGTCATCTCTCCCCTGGCCTTTTCCACACCCTGGACCTATGATCAGTTATGGAGCCTATCAACACCCAGTGCCATGGGCACACCACCAAACCTGGGGGCTGGTCAGAAAGGCCCAGATGGCAGGGAAGACTTCACTTGCCATGAAAGACCTTAGCACTGAATGGCTGTAGATCTAACCGTCACACCAGTGAGAAAAATGCTGCGAAGACCAGGTACAATGCAGCCTAGATTGTTTTTCACTTACATCTCAGCACTTCGACAATCAAGTCCAAGTCAGTGCTGAGCTTCTTGATGTGGTCCAGATTAGCCACTGTGGTGATTGGCACATACTGATCACTGTCCATCTGTGATATAAGGTACATGTCACTAGCAAGGTTCTCCCTGCAGAAAAAAGACAATCTCTCTTAATTAACACCTCTTTAAGTGAAAGCCTTGCAAGAATATGATTGTAACATGATGTTGCTTCAGAGCTAGTTAAATCTGAGTTCTAATCCCACCTCTTATTTGCCTTGGGTCAAAGGTATTTGGGGAGGCAGAAACAGCAAAACTGAAAGTATACTGCACTTTATACAATCAAAGCTAACGAGAAAGTAAATCTTCACAAAATGTATTTACACTTTATCTGTTCTAAAGAGTTTTAAGTAGCTTATTCAAAATACAATTTTTTAAAGTAAGGAAATCTACCTGAAAGGACAATAAAATAAGAAAAATATGAAAAGACCAGCAGGAAAGGTGGGTGCCCAAAGTGTTTGCTGTTCAGTCTTGCCAGAAACACTTGCCAGAAAAGCAGCAGATCCAACTCTGGCTTCCCAGCACTTTCTAGCAACCAGGATTAAAAAGAAGGAAACTTTGTCATAACATGACCTACAGATCACAAGGTAAGTCACAGATTACCAGTAAATTTGGGTGAAGATGAGCTACTTCCTGGTATTTTGGTCTATGATGAACACTTTCAAGTATTAAAGCAGGCCCAGAGAAAAACCTGAAAAATCACCAATACTGATAGAAAATTTTACATGTGCCAACCGGTTATCTTCTCACTCAAAAAAAAAAAAAAAAAAATACAGTTAATCCCATCTTCTTGTTTGTCCAGTTCTCCCACTTGAACTTTAAAGGTTCTATTCTACTTTCGAATAGAAAAGGTATTATCCAGGGGAGAAAAAATACACCTAAAAATATGAGTGCTGTATAAATAAAACAATTTACTATAGCTATGTTTGGCATATTTTGAGAACTAGTATAAGGAATTTGTTCTCAGACTTTAGTGTGCTGAAAACCTAAGGCATGGAGTGGGGCCCAGGAATCCAAATTTCAAAAAGCAACTAGGATAATGATCATCAAGATGAATTTGTGGACAATTCTGGGGAACTCTGACATAGAGGATTATGTTCAGTTCTCCAACATGTCAAAGGTTACTTACTCACTATTCTAGATTTCCTATTACACAGACATAGACAGTAACAGATACATACTCCTTCTATGTAAAATTCATATCTGTATATAAAAACCAATGGACAACATCACAGGTATTAGGTACTAGAAAAACCACCACCGTCCTTACCTGGATAAGCAGAATTCCAATGTTTTTTTGAGTACTTCTCGGGGGTCTTCCTGGCTTTCTGGTTGAGAATCATTTCCTCCTACATAAAAGTAATAATCAACTCAGGAAAAATGTCTTAAAATTTACCAGGTAGATAATTCAGTAAAACAATTTTAATGTTTTCAGTATATATTAATTCATCTAGTGTATAGAACATAAGAACAATGCTATTCTACCTACCAAAAAAAAAAAAAAACAACCCCTTCTCCCCCAAACAGAAACACAGTTTTGAAAATTAATCAGAGTATAAGATTAGCGGGTGCTTTTTAACACATAATATGTACAAGTTTATTTAATGCTTTGTCTCAATTCCAAAAAGAATTTCAGGTAGCCTACAAGAACACAGATACTAAAGCAATGATAAAATATAAAGGAAAGAATCAAAATAAGGAAAAGATAAACAAAGGCCAAAAAATCAAGGATGGGGATAATAAACACACAGGCTGTAAGGACCACAATTTCTACACAAGAGCCTTATAAACAAGCCTTTAAAGTTCCAGACAGTTAAAGTCACAAGTGAGAAATTGCGGAGTCACAGGAATGCTACTGAGAACACTAAATAAACAGATCTTCAAGAGGAAACTTTACAGTTGAGAAACCTAATAAACCTACTTCAGCCAGGTGGTCATGGTCAACATCACAGTGATAAATCATGCTGATACTATGTACCCTTAACACGATAGGATAAAGACCACAAGACCTCAGTGGTCTTCCTGCCCCCAAACCCGTACCACTGGTATGATCATGAAAAAACATTAAACAGATTCCAATAGAAACAGAAGAGTAGCATACACAATAATTGACCAGTCCTCCTCTAGACTATCAAGGTCATCTAAAACAAGCAAAGTCTAAGAAATTGTTACAGCCAAGAGGAACCTAAGAAGACATGAAAACTAAATGTAATGTGGTATCCTGGAATAGGTAATATATACCAATGCTGTGGCAAATGTATCATACTAATAATGTAAGATGTCAAGAATATAAGGGACTGGATGCCTGGTCTACGGGAACTCTCTACTCAATTTTCTCAATTTTTCTATGAGTTTAAAACTGTTTTAAAACAAATAGCAAGATGAGAGACTCAAACCAAACTATATCAATCACCACAGTAAATGTTAATGTTCTAAACACTGGAATTAAAGGCAGAGATCATTATATTTGACTTTTTATTAAAAAGGAAAACACAGTATCAACTGTTACTTTACCTTTAAGAAATGTACTTTATTAAATATAAATACCCAAATAGGTTAAAAGTAAAAGGATGGAAGATGATATACTACTACCAGGAATAAAGAAGTTTGTTTCATCATGATAAAAGAGTCAATTTATCAAGGGACCATAGTAATCTTAAAACAGGGCTCTAAGATAAATGAAGAAAAACTGGGAGAACTACAAGGAGAAACAGACAAATCTAAGAACTAATAGAATACCTAACTCTCTTAATAACGGATACAACAAGTAGACAGAAACCAAGAATATAGTAGACTTGAACAACACTATCACCTAATTAGACTTGACTGATATTTACAGAACACCCCCATAACAACAGCAAAATACATTTTTCTTTAGTGCAAAAGGAACATTTAGATTGCCTATACTTTGGGCCACAGTACATTTAACTAAATTCAAAGAGAGTCAAGTCATACAAAGTATGTCCTTTGAGCACAATGAGATTAAATTAGAAATCAAGAAAAGAAAGTTCACTGGAAAATCCCCAAATATTTAGAAACTAAACAAAATACTTCTGAAGTACCTCCAGAATGGATAAAAAATTAAGAATTTGGAACTGAATTTTAAAAGAAAGACACATCACAATCTGTAAGATTGTGCTAAAGTACTACTGAAGAGGAAATTTATAGAACTAGATGGCTATATTACAAAAGAAGGAATGGCTTTTGTCTTATCAGATACTAAAAAAAGAGAACAAATTAAACCCAAAGTTACCAGAAGAAAGTATATTATAAAGATTAGGGGGAAAAAATCAATGAAATGAAGAGAAAAAAAAACAGTTGAGAAAAATCAATGAAACCAAACTGATTTTTTGGGAAGATCAACAAAATTGACAAACCTCTACCAGTTTGATTAAGGGGAAAAAAGAGAAGACATAAATTACCAGTAACAGAAATGAGTGATGTGATAGATTCTACAGATTAAAAAGATAAATAGAATAACATGAGCAGCTCATATGCAATAACTTGGACAATTAAATGAACTGGTCCAAATCTTTGGTAGATACAAGTAACCAAATCTCTCTGAAAAAGAGATAGATAACCCGAGAAGCCCTATGTAAAAAGATAATTAAACCCCCAAAACTTGTAGCTTAAAACTTTCCCACCAACAAACCTCTAGGCCCACATGGCTTCATTTTTAATTTATGGAAGAAATAATAAACTCATCCAAAAACTGAACAGGAAAGAATATCTCCAAATGAAAACTACAGATGAATATTATTCATGAACACAGATGTAAAAATTCTAAGCATAATTTTGCAATCTAATCCAACAATCTATCAAGCATATTACATCATGACCTAGTGAGGCTTATCCCAGGAATTTAAGTTTGCTTAAATGTTTGAAAAACCAATGAGTATAATTCACCTTTAACACACTAAGAAAGAAAATATACATGACCATCACCACAGACGGAGGAGAAACAAGACACATTGCAAGAACCATTCCTCATAAAAGTTCCCAGAAAATAGTAACAAAAGATACCTCATTAACATGTACGTAAAAATAACTAACATTGCCCTAGCTGGTGTGGCTCAGTGGGCTAAGCAATGGCCTGTGAACCAAGGGTCACTGGTTTGATTCCCTGTACAGGCACATGCCTGGGTTGTGGGCCAGGTCAGGTCCCCAGTGGGGGCATGTGAGAGGCAACCACACATTGATGTTTCTTTCCCTTTCTTCCGCCCTTCCCCTCTGTCTAAAATAAATAAATAAAATCTTTTAAAAACCCCCCACTAACATTACACTCAATATGAAGACTGTTTTCCCACTAAGATCAGTCAGATGTTTGCACTCACTACATTTGCTCCCCTTTTAATGGAGGATCTATCCAGTGCATCACGCAAGATAAAGAATAAAAGATACCAGACTGGCTAGGAAATAACACTGAATTTATTCACAGATAAATTCACATCTATGTTGAAAATCCAGTATAATCTACAGAAAGTTCCTAAAACAAAGAAGTCAACTTAGCAAGTTTGCAGGGTATAATATCAATTTATAAAAATTAACTATATGTCTATCTACTGATGACAAACAATTGCAAATTAAATTTTCAAAAATCATAACACAAAAAAATATAAATACTTAAGAATAAATTGGACAAAAGATGTGAAAGACTAATACACTGAAAACTAAAAAACATATAAACAAAAAAACACAGCCAAGAGAAATCAAAGAAGACCTAAACAACTGGAAACATATACCTTGCTCATGAGTACTATGTTAAGATGTTGATTTTCTGCAATTGTGCTACAAATTTAATGCAATGTCAATAAAAAGCATTTTATAGACAGTTACCAGCTTATTCTAATTTGTATAAAAATGGAAAGGAACTAGAAAAGCCAAAATAACTCTGAAAATGAACAAAATGAGAAGGCTAACACTACCTGTTTTTAAGAGTTACTTACAGTAATCAAAACACTGTGGCACTGCTGTCAAAACAGACTAACAGATCAATGGAACAGAAGAGACAGGCTAGAGATAAACCCATATACGTATGGACAGATGGTTCTGACAATGGTACAGAGGCGTGCAGTGGAGAAAGGAAAACCTTTCTGGCAAATGGTGCATTTCCGCATGTGGGGAAAATAATAACTTTGCTCCATACTTCATAATATATACAAAAATTAACGTGAAATTGTCCATAGGCCTAAAAAATATAAAACTTAAAGTCATACAACTTCTAGGAGAAAACCTTTGTGACTAAGCATTAAGCAAAGATTTCTTAGGTACAACACCAAAAGCAAGTTCCATAAAAGAAAAAAACTGATAAACTGGACTATATAAAAAAATTGTAAACTTCTGCTTTTCAAAAGCTGAAACTATTAGGAAAACAGAAAGACAAGCAACAGACTAGGAGACTGTATTTGCAAATCATATATCTGATAAGGACTTGTGTCCAAAACATATAAAGAATTCTCAAAATGCAATAATAAAGCAGCCCGACAAGAGAATGGGCAAGACTTGAATGGGCCCTTCACTTAAAGACAGATACTTATGAAAACGTGCTTGACACCATTGGGCATTAGGAAAATACAAATTAAGAACACAGTGAGACTCTATTACCTACCTTTTAGAATGGCTAAAATTAAAAAGAATGACTATATCAGTGTTGGTGAGGGTATAGGGCAGCTGGATCTCTGATCCATTGCTGGTGGGAACACAAAGGGAGCTACTACGGGACACAGCTTCACCATTTCTTTGGCAGAGGTCCCTAACCTCAGGCCGTGGACCAGTACAGGTCTGTGGCCTGTTAGGAACTGGGCCATACAGCAGGAGGTGAGCTTGAATGTAATGCACTTGAACCACTCCAAAACCATCCCACCCCTCCCAAACTGGTGTGTGGAAAAATTGGCTTCCACGGAATCAGTCCCTGGTGACAAAAGGATTGGGGACCACTTGTGTGCGGGACAATGCCCCAACTACTGAGCCACCTGCCCAGGGCAGCTTCACCATTTCCTAAGCAGATAAATATATGCCTACTAGATGACCATCTATTCCATGTGTACATATCTACCCAAGAGAAACAGAAACATGTGTCCATACAAAGTCTTACTTATAAATGGGCATAGTAGCTTTATTTGCAATAGCCACAACCTGGAAACAAATCCAAATATTCATCAACAGATAAATGGAAAAACATATTGGTTAATAATGGAATACTCCTCAGCAACAAAAAATGAACAGTTTGTGAGTATTGCAACATGAACCTTAAAATTAGTAAGCCGAATAAAAGAAGCATTGATCTTGATTGTGGTGATTGTCCTACAGGTATATGCACACATCATATCAAATTGATAGAGAAATCAATGAGGAATAGAAGTTAACAAATCAATTTTTTATAATGCAATGAATATTTTACTTTAATCTAGGGAAAATAAAACTTATATAAAAGCTGGGATACACTTTAAATATATAATGTTTATTTTATAACAATTATGTTCCAAGAGGCTCTATTCCCAAAAATAACAAAGAAGAGAGCACTTGGTCTGAGGTGAGACCAGAAGTTGTGAAACGTGTCCAGAAGGGTGACTTCCCTGGGCCACTGTGGGCCATGCTAAGACCCAGTAGAAGTTTGTGATTATAACTTAAAGCGACACCACTGCATACTGCTATGTAGTTTTGTTCAGCCACACATATCTATCCACTCAGGAATAGGCACACACTAAGTAGAGAATTATATTTAAATAAGTTCGAAGCATTTGCTAAGCAACTATGAAGGACGTAATGAAATTATCATTGGGGTGATCAGGAATTGGTGAGGAGGGAAATGAGGCACAAGGCGGGCCATGGGAGATTACAGAGGTCAGTGGAGGCATTCAGCCAGTGCTAGCCAAATTAGCAACAGTGCAGACAAAGCCTTCATGAATGTCACCCTTTAAGGGGAAAAATAAACAAAGATGTGATGCCAAATACTTACATGGTGCTTACTGTGTACCTCTTGTTTGTAACATAACGTTTGGTAGTGAAAACGTAACACACAGAAAGGGAGGGTGCTTTCTATTTCCATACCATTTCTAAATCAAGTGTATCTTTAGACAGAATCACCTGAAAGACTAAGCACACTTCCTTCACCTGCATCAGCTCTGGCTAGCCAACTTAAGGGAGTCATTCCTTCTACTCAAGCTGCCCCATTCAATTGTCAATGAGAATGCAGCCTACCTCTTAGATCTGTGGGGGTTTAGATTATGTCAGAGACAAACCTGGGGGTGAACTTCCGTGTCCCATAACCTATAGGCATTTCTACACCTTCCCCACATAGGCACCCCAAAAAGAATTGCTCTCTTCTCTTTGTTCTTCTCTTCTTCTAAAAATAGCTTTAAATAGCCCTTTAAAAAAAAAACCCAACTTTTTTGGGCTTGACTCTCAATTTCACATTAACATTCCCTGTGTGTGCTCTCACATTTTGCCCCATGGCAGATCTACTGCTTCTCTCAGTTCAACGGACTTGTGTTACAGGAAGCGCTCAGGTCTCACACTCTTTCCGTGATGCCTTCCCTGACCAAAACGCCTCATCTCTGTCCACACAGAAGTGAGTTTACTGTAGAATCAAAGGAAGAGATGACAGGCACATTGTGCCAGGAAATATTTTACAAGCTGAATTTTTTTTTTTTGAACCCCTTGTCACACCACCTATTGAAGAGAAACAACATGACATGCTGCCACTTCACCCAAAAGCGGTGTTTTTACTCTGCCCTTTCTGGACGGCTCAGTGGGCCATTAGCGAAAGGCCCAATGAGTGCTTTTCAAAGGGGTACAAGCTGAATTTTTAAAAGCAACATAAAAGCCCTGGCTGGAGGCTCAGTTGGTTGGAGCATTGTCCTACAGACCAAAAGGTCGTGGGTGTGACTCCTGGTTAGGGCACATGCCCAGGTCATGGGTTCAATCCCTGTCTGGGGAGTGTTCAAGAGGCAGCCAATCAATGTTTCTCACTCACATCGATGTCCCTCTCTTCCCCCCCATTCCTCTCTCGAAAAACACAATGGGAAAAAAAAAAAAAGACCTCCGGTGAGGATTAAAAAAATAAAAGCAACATAAAATAAGCCCTTACTCTATGTGACAATGATTCCATAAAGTACCTTTACCTGTTTCGCTGTTTTCAGGCAGAGATTCATATTCTGAGTGATCCAAAGCCAAAGTGTTCATGGCTGTTTGATCCGGCTCCTGTAATTCTGACAGTGCTGCATTCTCATGACTTTTGTCACCATCACCGTTGACATCCAATTCTGTAATTCGGAATTTTACCCAAAAGCAAAGGTTAAAAGAGTAACTTTCTCTTAAAACAACAGTTTATATTTGCAGTTACTTTAATTTTTTAAGTTGGTGGCAAAAGATCACATGACTCTTATATAGTGTCACAAACCAGGATACAAATTTCAATTAACAATTTCTTAAAGATGGATTAAAAGGAAAACAAAGACCAAGCCTGGAGAGCAAAGCTGCTTCTCATGGCATTGGGCTCACCACTCACCCTCCTGGCCATAGCTGGGGCACTGGTCAGGTGTGTCCTCCCAGGCTGCACTCACACTAGCATCCGCTGAACTACCTGCCTCCAAATGTAACACCGGTGTCCCCCATACTTTTGCATTGGGGTTTAGTTCCGAAACCTTGGCTGTTGGTACCTAAGAAAAAATTTGATACATACATTTCTATCCAAATTCCAATCAAATGCAATTGTACTTATTCAGAATTAAAACGCATCTATGTAAGGGAATTTATGCTAAAAAGGCTGAGCCTATCTACACATACTTTGGGAATGAAATCAGGGTTAACAGTAACAAAAGTGGATGCATTCGGAGCTCAACTCAATTTATCATTAGAGTCTAAGTTCCTACTGTGCAAGGCTCTCTAGAGACGTGTAACAGAAAAATAACCACTGATCCAGTTATCATCTCTGCCCTAGACTACCCAACGATTTCCAGAATTGCAAATCTAAATGGAACATAGATGCATAAAATTTGAAAATAAAGCTCACATAAGCAAAGGATGTAGAAAATGAAAGTTCCTCCATAAACAAAGGTCAGAGGGGTGCCTAATGGGGCACTTCTGGGACCCTGCACATTTCCAGGATCACTGGCCTCCTACTGTCCAGACATATCAGACACTTCCACTCCATTTGTCCAGAACACTCTCCCTGATACTCACATGGCTCCCACTTTCACCTCCTTTAGAGACTGGTGAGACCTTTTTCCAGGGCACCTTATCAAACCTATAACCACCCCAATTTTTCTTCTCCTGCCCATAAACCTTGAGCACCTCCACAAGTCTAAGGAACAGTTAATGTCATCCCAAGGACAGCTGTTCCCCAAACTAACTCCAGTTCTGCTGCCACAATCATTCAGCAATCCCAGCCAAATTATACACCTCCTCCCAGCTACCGGAGTTGACCCCCACTGTATAGGGGTCAGAGCTTCTAAAGGGAGGGACCAGAGTCCTGGTCCTAGAAGCCCTCGCAGTGCCTAGTAGGAGCTCTGAGCTGGGTATAGCCTCACTGCACAGGATCAGAGAGGTGCACATATTACCTAATGAGTTCTCCTAGTATGCACAGGGTCAAGATAAGCCATCACAGAAACCACATGTGAATTAACAATCTTTTTTTTTTAAGATTTTTAAAATTAATTTTTAGAGAGGGGTAGGGAGGGAGAGAGAAAGGGAAACATCAATGTGTGGTTGCCTCTCAAGCACCCCCTACTGGGGACCTGGCCTGCAACTCAGGCATGTGCCCGGACTGGGAATCGAACCAATGATTCTTTGGTTCACAGGCAGGCACTCAATCCACTGAGCCACACCAGCCAGGGCTGAATTAACAATCTTAAAAGGACAAAATAAATTTACTCTGGCTAAGGTGATTAAAGTTTGCTGTGAAAAACAACTATTTCTGAAATTGATAGCAGAGACTGATGTGGTTAAAACCACGGTATCTACTTTATTCATATGTAGGAAGCAATGACAATGAACATCATGCCCACAGAACAAGATGCCTCAGTGAGTGCCTACCTGGAACACTTTTCATTTTTAGGTATTGGTGAAAGGGCAAAGAACTGGGTTCCCCCTTTCCTTTAAGAATACTATACTCAAGAAGCACTAAGTCTCCCCTTTCTTACATGGCACCTACAACTTCCAGTTCATTTTGGCCTCTGCTTCTGCACAGGGTGTTTCTCTATTTGTCTCTCTCAACCCCCTGTGTCTCCAATAAACACTCCCAAATGCTCAGTAAGTGCCAGGCACAGCAGGAAGCCAACAGGATAGAACAAAGCAGACACAGCCTTCATAAGCAAAGAGCAATGTAGCAGGTATTCTGCATCTAAGACACCACTACTACCTGCCTCAGCATTCACACCTTTACCATTTGCTTTTTTCTTAACTCATTCCTCTATGCTTTTTCCTTTTCTAGCACTTGTGTACACCACTCTTTCTAATTACAACTGCTCTCTTTCCACCATGCAACAACACACACCAAGCTCTCCTAGGTTAGTGCTATTCCATCCAAGGAACTGAGTCCCCTGACCTCATGTATGTACTACACGTTCTCTTAACTCCTAATACCAACCAACATCAGTCTTTTCCGTTTTTAGCATCTTTTGCAGCTGCCCGTACTACATCACCAATGTACATTTTGCAGTTCCCTAGTACAGATCACACTCTATCCTAGAGGTAAACAACACTCTGAGAGCCTCAAACCTGCAGCAGGCTTGTCTCCCACAGAGCTCACACTGCTAGAATGTGCCTGGTCTGTCTTTCCCACAAGCCCACGAATTCTTAGATGTCCATTTGGTTCACCAATGCATTGCTAATAAGCAGTTCTGAATTCAGTACACAGGTGCTTGAGAAATATGCTGAATGTTTAATAAAGTAATAATACACAAGATTGTATTTTCCACTATCTGACAATCTGTGCAAGGTTTTTTGCCACATCCAAATAGAACCATATACCCTCATATACTTGACTACTTCATAGGTAGTAGATATGCAAATTCAAACCAACTATTAGGGACTTCACAATTTTAAGCAATTAGTCAGTATTCAAAAAGATACTCTGAGATGTGACAAAGATGTCACAAAGATGTGACAAAGAAAAGAGGAAGACTTATAATTAAGACCTAATGACATGACAACTAACACTGGAGAGTGTGCTAGGTGTCAAGATATTCTATGTATTTACCTGTATTTAATCATGACAATCCTATCAGGTAGTAGTAACCACTGCCTCCATTTCACAAATAAGAAAACCAAGGAAGAGACAGGTTAAGTAATCTGACCCCAAAAATGATGGTAATCAGAAAACAGTGGTGTAATATTAGCAAAAAAAGAAAACATCTATCAAGAATTCATTAACTTTTTGTAATTCACATAAGAAATAACTTATTGAACTTATTTCTTTGAAATGTAGTTATTCTCTTACAATTATATGCAACGCCAAGTCACTACCAACAACTTAAGTTTCACCTGCTTGGCCAACTAAGTCTTAGCCACCTGAGTCTTATTTTTCCACTGAAAATCATGGCTAAGCAATGATCACTAGAACCAGAAGTGAGGTGACCTTAAAAACCATGTTTTGAAGCAATTTCACAGAAATGACCAATGTTACTCCTTGGAGAGTACAGCATCCCCAAAACTGACACTAAAAAAATTCTTCTACCCACTAAACACAATGCTCCATTAAAAAAATAACCTAGCAGTTCATACATTTGTTTTTTTCTCAACATGAGACAGAATGGTCCCATTGACAAGTTACCAAGTAGAAACCAGAGAAACTAGTTATCAGAGGAAGGGAAAGGCAGGTGGAGAACATAAAATAGGTAAGAAAATAAGGGGAAAGAAAAACGTGCACATTTATTTCAAATTAGCTCAGATTTCCTGGATTTGACACTAAGTAAGCTTAATAATTCAAAGCAATTCACTGGCATTAGAGTCACGCAGTCTCTGTACCTCTGGTTCTTGATTTGTAAAATGGAGTAACAACTGCTATATGTAAGATCACTATTTAAAAAATGTCTGTACAAACACTGTGACAACTGTAGTTCTGAAAAACAATTAACTATCCTTAAATGTAGTATGTTAAATGAGAGTGCTCTTTGGGTGTACCTCATAATGGAAAAGCTGATTCGGAATGGTGCACGTGTGCCTCAGAGGCAGAAGAGCAGGAGAGCAACAGGACCCACGTGCCCTCTACATTAATGTTCCAACACTGAAATTAGCAGCCAATTGTTAATTATGCCCATTTATGTAAATGATTACATGCATATGATTTAAAGGCCTAGTTTTATAGTGTTTGCCTCGATAATTCTTTAAGAAACAAAACTAACTGGAATGTAACTCTGGTAAAACTCCCAAATGTGGGCATGAAAAGGAAAAAAAAGGTTAATGGATAATTACCTAAATTATAGGACTTAATTTCTGCTTGTTTATTTCCATATAATAGGCATTAATTAACATTTACACTCCTTAACATTACACTGCCTTACTATTACCAAACATTTTTATTGCCTAATGCAACAAAAATCACTAATAATAAACTATTGTTTACATAAATGAGATTTTGTTACAAGTACGCCCTTTCAATCATACATGACCAAAAGGACTGCTTTAAAAGCAAGACTAACTTTCCATTTATTGATTTTGCATTAGTACAGAATTTCTAGAAAGGTGCCCAAATTAGCTACCCATTGCAGAATCATCTATGAAGGTTCTTCCAAATGAGCAGAGCCTGAGCACCGTGGTCTGAAGAGCTCTGCAGATGTTTCTGACAGAAAGGAGACAGAGCAAGATTCCAGAGCAAATTAAAAGTAGCAAATTTTACCTGACTTAAACAGTTACCATACAAAGTAGCAGAAAGCACAGATTTAATTCATGTACACACTGCAAGTGTAACCTTTTAGAAACAACTTTAAACATCCAATTAGTCAAATGCTTGTTCCAGCAAGAGGTTGGTGATGAGGAAGGACAGGACTGGGCATGTCAGCCTTCCCAAGTACATACATGCAAAGTCCACAAACAAACGATGATCTGCACAAAGCTGCATCTGACCACCAGCAGTACAGGTTTAGTGCTAGCAAGAGTTGACACAAAGTCTGACTATAACACACCAAACACTGAATTGAATTCATAGTCTCCAATACAAAAATATAACCAACAGCTTAACATAAAGATTCAAACAACTGCCCATTGTTTAGAATAAATCTTTGTTAATTTTAAGTTAAAAGCAATCAAAATGAAAGATCAGTATATCACAGCACAATAATAAAAACTGATAAAACATACTTACTAACTGTGCACCTCTATTTTGCCATCCCCAAATAATACCATCTTCTGCCACTGGTAGCTGATAAGGGAGCTTTTCCATCCAAAAGGAAGAGATCTCCAAGTCTTGTGGCTGACTGTGCAGGTCCCCACTAAGTATTTGTTCATCTTCTAGTGCACCTTTCACAACTGTGTTAGTCCACAGACAGCCCACTGGATATCTACAACCATCTGCCAGGCTTTCAGAAAACATTTGATTTGCCAACCCTCCTACAGGGTAATAGGAAAGTTCACTCAAAAACTGGGAGTACACTTCCTCTGGGAAGCTCTGCAAATCCCCCTTTAAGGGATTTTCAAATATATTTACAGTGTCTTCTGAGAATGATAAAACATGGTCCTCACTACTTGGTACTATTATTTCTTTGCTGTCACCTGGGTTGACAGGAACTGCCTGCAGTACATCATTAGGAATAGCTGTATGTATGTCCACTTGGGTAGGATCCACACCAGTCAAGCAAGAATAACCAGCAAGAATGTCACATAACTCCATTTGTCCAAAATTTGCCCTTGAACTTCCCACAAAAACCACTTCACTGTTTAATGCAGGTCTATTAACTGCAGCTGTGGCATTTCTTTGTGCACGTGTGCTTGTCCCACATGGACTTCTGCAGTAGCTGCTGCTGGAGTCACTGTTGCCTCTCTCCCTGTAAAGTCCCTCTTCCACCTTTTCCCCTATGAGTTTTGGTTTGTGCCCTGTCACTGCACTAGTACCCAAGGCATCAGAGACTTCAGTGGATGTGCAGGAAAGCTGCTCCTGTCCTGGACCTTCACCACAGTTTAAAGAGCTGGTCTCCTCTGCTCCTGATATCTGCGTACCTGAACTTGCAGATGGTACAAGATGAAGATCTTCATGTCTGCAGTTATTTACTCTGCAAGTTTCAAGGTTTTCTATTTGATTTGTTTCAAAATCAGGGGGGGTTGCTATACTAGAACTAATGCAAGCCAGTACATCCTGACCGGGCACTACCTTGCATTTTAGTGTATTTGTTTCCCAGTGAAACATTGTTTTAGAGTCTAACTTGATATTTTCTGTATCATTTGTACTTGTGTCTCCCTGATTAGCATTTGGTGGTTGTTTTTCATCATTTTCTAGTTTGTGAGGGCCACTCCCTGAACTCTTCACACACAGTTCATCTTCTGTTTTATGATTCAGGCCTGTTTCACTCTCTTCTTCATTGCAGGTGAAAACAAATGCAGAAGACATAAAGTTACTCTGAACACATCTGGGGCCATCAGGAGTCTCACCATTCAGGGGCATTTCCTGCGAACTCCTGAGGTCTGAGGTGTTTGTTCTTTGATATAAGCCCTCCACGTTTGTTGTTCGCACTGCACAAGTTAAATCACAGATCTGAGCCTGGGCTATGCTGGCCCCAGTATCTGCACACACATCTTCTTGACTTGAAGATCTCCTTTCAAAAACCCTTGTACCATGATCCTCATCTTGATAAGATGAACTATTTTCAGGCTGCAAAGCCAATTCTCCTTCACTCACAAGCTGGGTGCTCCTAGTTCTTAGGTTGCGATCACCACTGTACTGCCTCTCCATCGTCGCTGGCCCCAGGTGTTCAGGTCTGGGATCATCACATCTGTTAGGAGCTGCTTCTTGGAAATTAGGGTGAACAGGAAGACACTCATTTCCAAAGTTCACTAAAGTGATACATCTTTTTGAGTTGTCCGATCTGTTAATATCTAAATTGGAACAATCACTGTCTTTCACAGATTTTATAAAGTTCTTTTCTCTTACTTTTTCAGAGGTTAAACTCTGATCCACACTAGCTTTTCCAGCCCCAGATTCACCATTTTGTTCAACACTGGAAGTGTCACTAATTAGATTAACATGTGAGTCACCCATTGGACTGACTAATGCTGAGCGATGGCTCTTTCCTTCTTCAGGGATGGCACACGTGCATTCTAGTGAGTCAGTGTCTATGTTAGTACTTGATTCAGGTATTCGGCCAACATTAAGTGAGGCACCACTTTCTGTGTAATCTTTAGAGAAGCCAGTGTAAGTGTTTGCCCTTAAAGATTTAGCCTGCATGTCACCAGTGCTTACTTTACATGATGGGTCACTGTTAGTCAAAAGTTCAGAACTAGGCTTAGTTTTCTCATTAGAGACTTCCTTCACTTCAGTAGAACCCGGCAGGCCATGAGAGGACAGCTCCTCCTGTGATGCCTCTAAGTCCCCCAGACCTTGGGCAGCATTATCTGGAGGGCAGGCCCTTCTGCAAACCTCCTCAAAAGTGACAGCTGAGTGGCACTCTTCTGTTGCAGCTGCTCCACAGCTGCGTGCACACAGCTTGTCCTTACTGTCCAGGCTGCCAGGATCTACAACAGAGACACTGTAAAACTCGTTCTCTCTTGAATTCCAGCATTGTTTGTGATCCACACAAATGGGGTTTGCACCTTTCATCTCCCTATCAAACGCACCTAAAGCATTATTCTCACTATCACAACTCATGTGAACATTTACTGCAATTTCTTTCTCTAAAACAGAGCTTTTACAAGTGACGAAGTGGTGGCACAGACGGTTATTTACAAGGGCTCCTTCCTGAACGCCCTGGTCAGAAGGCCCCGGGACATGTGAAAGACACTCGTCCTCTTCAGAGCCAACACCTGCAGAGAAACCCCAGGTGCTATCGGTGTCCACACACACAGCCTTGCAGACAGTCTCACAGGCCTGCTCAATTGCAGCAGTACCTGAATTCTTGTCAGTCTTATCCAAATTTTCATACCTAGCTAGAAACTTACACATTAAAGAAGAAATAGAATTGATCAACTGTCTCGGCCTGTGAGCCCGTTTGTGCCCAGATCTCACAAATACCCTTGGCCACATATCAGTCTGAGCAGCTGCCCTGCTGGCTCCATGTTCAACATTGTACAGCTCCTCACCTTCCAACGTATCAAATAATGCAGATAAAGTATTACTTATCTTGTTCTCCGGTTCCTTCTCCTCCACAGATTTTTGTAACAGGCCAGTTTTCTCATTGTCATTGTCACCACTTAATTCTTTGCTGAAACAACAGCCCATGTTCAAAAGTTCAAACACTCACATCACAATGCCTGTTGCTGTCTAACTCCACAAGTGTGCCTCACACTAACTCTCCATGGTTTCTGATGAGATGCCAACACCCAGACACCAAAAATAGCCCCTTGCACAGCAGTCACATGTCCCTGCCACTCAAATCCAAAATCCTAATTACAACAGCCCCTGCCTAATACAATCCTACTTACTCCACACACTAAAACCCAAACAACATTTGTAACCCAAAGACTCTTAAAAGCAACAAAAATTTTCAAATTATTCTTCTTACTCTCATAAACTCAATTAAAAAATAATTAAATTATCCCAGCCTGAAAAAGGGAGTTCAGACCTCTGCTTTTTCTAGTGTTTCAGCATTCTCTGAACTGCATTTCATAAGATGAAGGCAACCAAAGAAGGTAGCTTGTTTAGTACACAAAGGAAAACAAAAATAAAAATTTGCTCTTTAAAAGCTAGAGGTACTTATAACTAAATTTCTGTAAGAAATAACAACTGTGGGTATTCAGAAATAAAAGTGCTAGGTACAGAATTGTAATGGTGTCTGTCAGAGATGGATGTTGAAATGTTTATGAATGGCATGTTGTCTAGGATTTACTTTATTTGAAGAAGTAAATACATAACTTTTTTTGAAGTATGTTTGTAGAGAGGAGAAAAAGATGTAACAAAATAGCAAAACATATATATAAAATAGTTTTAATAATCTTTTCCATATAAAAAATAGTGAAACATCTATTTGTTTATTTCAAATTTACATCTCAGGCTCCAACTTCTCTACTGCAGTCCAACTGGCCTCACCTGCCCACTTCATTGTTCGCTTGAATTTCTGCCAGGTAGATTTTCCCTCCACACACCTTTACTTCTCCAGTTTTTTCCATCTTAAAATAAACGAAACCATTATCCATCAAATTGCTCAACTAACCTTATTTATCTTTACCCCACCCAACATCTCCAATATCCAATCCATAGAGTAGTTTGGTTGAATCTACCTCCAAAATAAATTTGAAGGCCATTCATTCTTAGTCTAAGCCACCACCATTTCTCACCCTCACAACATAATAGTTTTTAAATTTGGTTTCTTTGCTTCCATTCTTGACTCACTATAATCCATTTTCTTAATATTATGAGGTCAAAATAATTTTCCTACAATATCTCATACTATTCCCCGCCTAAAATCCTCCAGCTTTACCCCACATTAATTTCAACCACTTAGATATTGCAAATAGTTGCCAAATGGCTGACAAGAGCTGGGTTTTGTTTTTGGTATTTCTTTCTACTTGTTTCTGCTTTTAAATGAAATATCAGATGCCAAAGAGGAAGTATCTTATCTTAAGTTTTGGATTTTGAAGCCAGGTTGCCTAGGTTCAGACCCTGGTTCTGCCAAGTTCTAGTTGAGTAATATTGAGGAAATTACTTAAGCATCCTCAGGTCTCAGTTCCCCTAGTAAGGATCACTTTTTGATGCTCACTAATTGGCTAGGATTGTAGTTACTACTCAAAAATTTTGGGAGGGGGGAAGAGAACAGAGGGCAGTATGATCAATATGATTGATATTACCACCAAATAAATGCAAATCTGCTCCTGAATTACACATTTATTTGGCCACCACTATGGTGATTCTCCTCTGACTCATACTGCGTCCAACTCTGGGGGTAAAACTAAATAAGAAGACTGGTTCCTAAATCAGACTGCTAAGCATACTCATTGCTGATCATAACTGCAGACTACTGAGCGTCAATACTCAGAGACACAACACAAAGTAAGAGGTCTGCACATTTAGTGTGCCATAAGTAATGCCATTTAGAAAAATGGTCAGAGCAATGCCATTGATAATAGCAAGAAAAAAAAATGTAAACGCCCCCAAAATACAAATGGCTAAAGAAATGAAGGCTTATTGACATAAAGAAAGAACTGCAGGCCAAGTACACAGAGATACGTAAATGAACTCATGCTATGTGGGAAAAAATGAGGTGAAATATGTATCTACTAATCACAACTCTTTAAAAATGGGTGTACTCTTTAATAGGACTTTTATTTTCTGTAAAGATGCTTAAGTTTGTTATAATGTTTTAAAGGACACACATGTTGGGAGCCAAGATGGTCTCTTATGATACCTTCCAACTTAAGTATTTAATGATCCTATGAAAAACTAAAGTGTGTACCACACTGCAAAACTGGTAAATAGTATACGCCCAATTTATAAGACCTGGTGTCACAGATGTGATCTGCACAAGGAATGACAGGGGTGCTGAGTAGCAGGGCTCGACAAAGAACTCACCACATGATATTCTGTTATGGCCATTAACTCTTAAAAATAACAAAGAAAGCAGTGTAATTAGTACTAGTTGCAAATTATTTCACCACAGGAATGAAATATTGAATTCTCTTCTAGATAGGTCTTATTTCAACAATTCTCACCCACGAAGTAATTTAAAAAAAAAAATAAGCAAACCCCCCCCCCCCCACAGAATCCAAAATCTGGTTTTATGTCCAGTGACAGGTTTTAAAGACATCTGAATATTATGTTATACTTCAAATCAACCATGGGGAGGAAGGAGATTTGTTCTTAAAAAAAAAAAGGAAGAAAAAAAATTTTAAATCCCTCAATGATTTCTGTATAATTTCCCTCTTACACCACTAGAAAACTTACATTTGGATTTTCAATTACTTAAAATATTACAAAATTCACTTTTTAAAAAATCAATGCAAAATATAACATGCAAAAACAATCCCACACACATCATAGAATAACAACAATGAAATACAATAGTTTAGATGGGGTTGGTCCTCTATTTTTTAAGTTTTCCGTATTAAAAGAAGATAAACAATCTAATCTCTAATTTCTACACAAACTACTTATAATTTGGAGAAATAGAGGAGGTTTACTATAAATTCTGTGAGATTACTTTTAAATTTTTTACTTTTAATAAAAGAATTATTTGTTCAATTCTGTATAAGATGTATTAAGATCATTTACAAGATTACCAAGCTAAATCTGGAATTGGTCCAAATGTACCTGATCTATGCAGATGCAAATGGTGCAAAGCAGGATTTAAAAAACAATAGATGTCCATTTCCACAATCTTTCATTAATCACAGCTACAATGTGAACTACTTTTCTTATAGTACAACCTTACTATGACTTTTATGTTTTAAAAAAACACAGGACATCAATATGTAAAGCTAATCACATCTATACAATAGATTATCAGTGAACTATTAAAAACATTATAATGAATATCATGACATCAAATTAATACACAAGGCACAGTAGACCCATACACATAATGCACACAGCAGCCAGAAGAGAATATACAGTACTGACATCTACTGTACCCAGCTGGGTCTTCGCTACCCCTTTTGGGAAACATCAACATTTGCTAGTTATTTCACAATAAATATTTGTTATAAGGAAATATCTGTGAGCCTCCAGTGTGAAATATGAGGGAGGACCCCCAAAACATGGAATTATCTTCTGGAGGACAGGCCCCTTGTAGCATAGACTTCCCCCACTGGGTGAGTGTTTTAGAAACCCACCTCTATTAGTGTACCAGCTGGCATTGTTGTGAGAGGTTGTGTTCGACTTCAGTGAATTTTTTTGGAAGACTTTCAGTGCATTTGCCCATTTCATGATGGGTGATTTATGAGCACACCTGCCTGCCCCACACCTGAGTACTCAGCAGTTTTTGACCAAAAGTGGCATTACCATGTGCCTCACCCTCCCCATTCATCTGATCTTGCCCTGCGTGACATTTTTTGTTTCCCCAATGGAGAAAGTCCTCAAAGGGAAACATTTTGCCAAGATGGAAGAGGTGAAACAAAAAACGGCAGGAGCACTAAAAGGCATCAAAATCAACGAGTTCAAAAATCTCTTTTGAGCAGCATAAAAAAAAATCTTGATAGGTGTATTACATCAAATTGAGAGTACTTTGAAGGTGACTGCAGATTAAACATGTAAGAATAAATACACAATTTTTCATAAATAAATTCCTGGGGTTTTTTTGATTCCCCTCATATCTCAGGACTGAATTACCTGACTCAAAGCTGGGATGGAGCTTGTCTGAGAAGTGGTTTGAGGTATGGGACCATTCATCTGTAAAATTAAAAACATCAAATATACCAACACTACAATGTAAAGAAATATATTTTCAAACCACAGTAACTGAGCACAACAAAACCCACTGATAAAGCACATTTTTATATAACAAAGGAAATTCACTGAGATATTCAGAGCAATATAGGAGCCTTAAAATTTAAAGTATGTTGAAATTCTGACTGAACACAGTAAGTAAAATTCCTCGTAGTTTCAATGGGGAAAAATTTCTAAATTCTACTTTTCCCAAAGCCATTCAGAAACTTTAAATATTACTACTTGACATGATAAAATCTTACAATAAATGAAGGCCGTCAAAAAAAGTTTATATTACAATCCTAATTAATTCTTTCACAATATACCATTGTAATGGCTATGTTATAAAAGTATTTCTAAATCACTGTTTTCCTGGTGATTTAAAATCTAAGGCTTTGCCCTGGCTGGATAGCTCATTTGGTTAGAGCAACATCCCGATATGCCAAGATTGCAGGTTCGATTCCAGGTAAGGGCACATACAAGAAGCAACTGATAAACACATAAATAAGTGGAACAACAAATTGATATTTCTCTTTCTCTCTTTCTCTCCCTTCCTCTCCTCTAAAATCAATAAATAAATTTTTAAAAACCCAAAGATTTAAGTATCTAGACCTATTAATTGCTATTTGTTTTCTCTATTTCCTAGTGCTTAAGTTGCCTTTACTAAGTTACTCATACATTTATTCAGAATGTAACACCTATATTTAGGTCATAAGACATGCTGGTGTTACTGTTTTGATTTACATATTAAATCCATGTAAAATCTGTTATTGGAGAAAAGGGAGACACACATGGCCATCCTGGCCTGGGGCATGCACTCACCAGATGATCGCTGTCTTTCCCTTCCTGGACTCGCTGGCCCTGCGGTTCAGCCACGACCTTAGCGTCCTGATCAGAAGTCATGAGCTGTTTACTTTGTGGCTCCACTAGGAGAAGTTTAACGTTAACTGTAGGATGCTGTAAAGTTAAAAAGAACAGTAAATTCTAACTTGAAGTGCAGAACAGAATTGATTCTTAAAATGAAATTACTAAGAGGTCTTAAAATCCTAAAGTTGTCCAGTACATATGTTTATCCCTCTGGAGTTTAAGTAGTTTGGAGAAATCTGCCCATTAAGTTGCACCTTACTTACCTAAGAAATAACTTGGCTTTTTTAAAATATAAGTTTCTTCTTCACAATAATTTGGTGACCATGATAATGTTCTAAGACTTAGCAACTAAACTCATGCACGCCTGTAACTTTTATTTTAAAAACAGAAAATTACAAAATTAATAGAACTCCAACTTGGAATTCGTTGAATTCCCCCCACCCCAAACATATATATAGTGTTTTTGAACAGCGTCATTAATTTCCTTTGTTCCAAGACAAGTTGTCAGAAGAAATAAACAATAGTGAGTTAAAAAGAACCCCTTCATAATTCTGAACCACAGGACTGCAAAGGGGCCTTTGCTACAAAGTATTTGCTTAACTTCACACATAATACCTCCTCTGATTTTCCCACATGGCTTACAAAACAACTCTGGTTCCAAAAGGATGAAGAGTTTTCATGACTTCCCATTATGAATGTCAGAACCAGGATTCCTGGACACCCAGGTCTGACTTCAGGCTACACGGCTTCACAAGATAAAGACCTTGACTTAACACATGTTATCTTTTTAGGCTGTTCTGAGTACTTGATAAAGAAATTCAAAAGCTAACTTTTATATCCCTGGTTAATGATGTAGCCTTTTGTTTCTGTGATGGTGTTCCTTATTCTCAATAACCTGCTTATGATTACTGCTCAAAACTCTGGTTAATGAAATAATCTGATGATCAAAGGCAATCTCATCCAGTTGCGATGAGTATCATCAATCACACATACAAAAAAAATCCCTTAAATGCTGGAAGATAGATTTGGAAATGTAAACCATTCTTCTTATGCATACAGATGAAATGCAGAAGACATATTAAATCAGTTACAAGAGGTCACTTTCATCCTAAAATGTAGGATAAATGACTACTATGTCAAACTAGAAACTGGCATCAATTCTCACAAATAAAGATGTAGATTGGCACCCAGAATGACAAGTCACAGAAGGTGGTACTGTAGATGCTTTTACTACTATTAACTTCTACACTTTTAAGATTCTCGAAGGAAAAAAGTATTTGCTTGAACACAATACATCATAGCAGAAAGGGAAAAAAAGAACTAGAAAAGTCCTTGCAAAGTCGACTATTACTGGACAAGCAGCCTGCTTTCTTCCACATAAAAGGAGACAAGGATGACATTAACCAAACTATGGATTTATTTATTAAAACAAAAAGCAAGAGGGGATGAAAAGTTCTGGCCAAGATGGAGGCACAAGTAAATATGCATCATCTCCTCACACAGCCAAAACAAGGACAACAACCAAGTGAAAAACAAAAAACAACCAGAACTGCCAGAAAATCGAACTGTATGGAAGCCCGACAACCAAGGAGTTAAAGAAACATTCAGGCAGACTGGTAGGAAGAGTGGAGGTGGGCAGCTAGGGTGGAGAGGATGTGCGGCAAGGCAGCAGCTGGTAGACCAGGCGGTCCCACATTTGCAATGAGGATAAACCAAGAGAAACAACTGGAGAATGAGACAGACCTCACAACCCAAGATTCCAGTGTGGACAAAAGAAAGACTCAGAACCTCTGGCTGTAAAAATCTGTGGGGGTTGTGGCAACAGGAGAAACCACCTGGCACTGTTCCCCCTCTAACCCCTCCCCCACATACAGCTCCACACAAGTGAAGTGGGTTGCCCCGATCTAGTGAATACAAAGGCTCCACCCCTCACAACTTATTAGGTGAGCGAAACAAAGAAACATGGCCCAAAGAACATGAAAGAACAGAACAAAACTCCAGAAAAAGAACTAAGTGACAAGGGGATAGCCAACCTATCAGATGCAGAGTTCAAAACACTGGTAATAAGGATGCTCACAGGAATGAGTATGGCCAAAAAATAAAGGCAGAAATGAAGTCTATATAAAGTGAAATAAAGAAAAGTATACAGGGAACCAACAGTGAAGGGAAGGAAAATGGGACATGAGCCAATGATTTGGACAGAAGGAAGAAATAAACATTCAACCAGAACAGAATGAAGAAACAAGAATTCAAAAAAATGAGGAGAGGCTTAGGAACCTCCAGGACAACTTTAAATGTTCCAACATCTGAATCATAGGGATGTCAGAAGACTAAGAGGAAGAGTAAGAAGTTGAAAACTTATTTGAAAACATAGAGAAGGAGAACTTCCTCAAACTGGCTAAGGAAAGAGACATGCAAGTCCAGGAGGCTCAGAGAGGCCCAAAGAAGTTAGACCCAAGGAGGAGCACACCAAGGAACATCATAACAACATTACCCAAGACTAAAGAGAAGGAGAGAATCTTAAAAGTAGCAAGAAAAAGGAGACAGTTACCTACAAAGGAGTTCCCATTAGACTATCAGCTGAATTCTCAAAAGAAACCTTGCAGACAAGAAGGGGCTGGAAAGAAGTATTCCAAGTCATCAAAAGCAAGGACCTACATCCAAGATTTCTCTATCCAGCAAAGCTTTCATTTAGAATGGAAGGGCAGCTAAAGTACTTTCCAGATAAGGTCAAATTAAGGGAGTTCATCATCACCAAGCCCTTATTATATGAAATGTTAATGGGACTTATCTAAGAAAAAGAAGATGATCAAAACTATGAACAGTAAAATGAAAACAAACTCACAACCATCAACAACTTAGAAACAAAACCAAAACAAACTAAGCAAACAATCAGAACAGGAACAAAATCACAGAAATGGAGATAACATGGAAAGTTATCAGCGGGGAGGAGGAACAGAGAGAATGGGGGAAAAGTGAAGCATAATTGGGACTTCAAGCCAAGATGGAGGTAGAGGTGAGATATACTTTGCCACCTTGCACAACCAAAAGAACAACAGCAAATTCAAAAACAAAAAATAACCAGAACTGCCAGAAAATTGAACTGTATTGAAGTCCAACAACCAAGGAGTTAAAGAAGAAACATACACCCAGACTGGTAAGAGGGGCAGAGACTAGCAGCTGCAGCAGAGAGGACACATGGCAAGATGGTGGCTGACAGACTGGGCAGGCATGTCGGTAGCCAGTGGACCGTGCAGTCCCACATTTGCATGAGAAAAAACTGGGAGGAACAACTGGGGAGCAAGACAGACTGCGCAACCCAGGGTTCCAGCATGGGAAACTAAAGCCTCAAAACTTCTGGCTGTAAAAACTTGTGGGGGTTATGGAGGCAGGAGAAACCTCCAGCCTCACAGGAGAGTTTGTTAGAGACCCACAGGGTCTTAGAACATACACAAGCCCACCCACCCAGAAATCAATTTGCTTGTGGGTATCAGGGGAAGTAACTGAGAGCTGGCCAAAAGCAGAGTAAGTGGCACTGTTCCCTCTTAGACCCCTCCCCTACATACAGCACCACAAAGCAGTGACCAGGGTCGCACCCCACTGGTGAATACCTAAGGCTCCGCCCCTTACTATGTAACAGGTGCACGAAAATATATCTCTCAAATGAAAGAACAGATCAAAGCTCCAAATATAGAAATAAGTGATGAAGAGATAGGCAATCAATCTAATAGATGCAGAGTTCAAAACACTGGTAAATCAGGATACTCACAAAAATGGTTGAGCATGGTCACAAAACAGAGGAAAAAGTGAAGGCTGTGCAAAGTGAAATAAAGAAAAATATACAAGGAATCAACAGTGACAGGAAGGAAACCGGGACTCAGATCAACGATTTGGAACACAAGGAAGAAATAAACATTCAACCAGAACAGAATGAAGAAACAAGAATTCAAAAAAATGAGGAGAGGCTTAGGAACCTCTGGGACAACTTTAAACATTCCAACATCTGAATCATAGAGGTGCCAGAAGAAGAGGAAGAGCAAGAAATTGAAAACCTATTTGAAAAAATAATGAAGGAGAACTTCCCCAATCTGGCTAAGGAAATACACTTCCAGGAAGTACAGGAAGCTCAGAGTGCCAAAGAAGTTGGACCCAAGGAAGCGTACATCAAAGCACATCATAACATCACCACCCAAGATTAAGAGAAGGATAGAATCTTAAAAGCAGCAAGAAAAAGGAGACAGTTACCTAGAAAAGAGTTGCCCTAAGACAATCAGTTGATTTCTCAAAAGAAACCTTGCAGGCAAGAAGGGACTGGAAAGAAGTATTCCAAGTCATGAAAGGCAAGGACTTCCATTCAAGAGTACTCTCTCCAGCAAAGCTATCATTTACAATGGAAGGGCAGACGAAGTGCTTCCCAGATAAGGTCAAGTTGAAGGAGTTTATCATCACCAAGCCCTTATTATATGAATTGTTTAAGGGACTTATCTAAGAAAAAGAAGACGATCAAAACTATGAACAGTAAAATGACAACAAACTCACAACTATCAACAACTGAACCAAAAAACAATATCAAAAACAAACTAAGGAAACAACTAGAAGAAGAACAGAATCACAGAAATGGAGATCACATGGGGGGTTATCATCGGGGAGGAGGAGTGGAGTGAATGGGGGAATAGGTACAGGAAATAAGAAGCAAAAATGGTAGGTACTAATAGAAAGGGGGAAGTCAGAAAAGTATAGGAAATGGACAAGCCAAAGAACTTATATGTACAACCCATGGTCATGAACTAAAGGGAGGAATGCTGGTGGGAGGAGGGTTGCAGGGTAGAGGGTAATAGAGGGGAGAAAAAAAGTGGGACACCTGTAATAGTATAATCAATAAATTATTTTAAAAAAGAAAAAAGCACAATTAGTAGGTATAAAATAGACAGGGAGGGTAAGAATAGTATAGGAATGGAGAAACTAAAGACCTTATATATATGACCCATGGACATGAACTAAGGGGGAATAGTGCTGGAGGGAATGGGGGTACTGGGTGGAGGAGGATAAAGGGAAGAAAAAGGAATGGAGCCACTGTAATAGTATAATCAATAAAATATACTTAAAAAAACAATCAGGGATATAATCCTGATGGGATATTTTCTGTTATTACAAGAATTACTGTATTTTCTTAGATTTGATTATGATGTTATGATTATGTTTAATGAAGAGACCCTGCTCTGGCTGGTGTGGTTTAGTGGATTGAGCACCAGCCTGCAAATCGAAAGGTTGTTGGTTTGAATTTCATTCAGGGCACATGCCTGGTTGTGGGCCAGGTCCCCAGTTAAGGGCATGTGAGAGGCAACCGGTCGATATATCTCTCGCATGTTTCTCTCATTGTCTTCCTCACTCCCTTTCCTTCTCTCTAAAAGTAAATAAATAAAATCTAAAAAAAATTTGAAAAAAAATAAAGAGACCCTGTCTTTTAGAGAAGTGTGTTGAAATATTTACTGGGGAATAACCTAATGTCTAGATTTTTCCTCAAAGTAGTATGTGTGGCAGAGATGTGGGGATTCACCATTGTTCCTCCTGGAGAAGGGTATGGGATTCATGATATGGGACTGTCTACTTTGGTATGTTTGTTCTTTAATACAAGGTAAGCAAGGTAGCATCTCGGCCCAACAAAAGCAGTGGTCCTGACCTGACCCATGCATGCTATCCATAAACAAATAATCTTCACATCATGCCACTATGGCTGTTAACTGCTGACCTGACATGCACACAGGTTTTCAAAAGTCCAACTACTACACTACCAAGTTTGCCAATAGAAGGGGTTATTAATAGGCACATCCTTTAAGCAGTACAACAGATACAAAGCATTAAAATCAGACCTTCCTATCAAATGTCTGAATCTAGAATAAGATTTAAAATATGATGATGATGCAAGTACTGAGAACCCCTCCAATAAGTAACAATAACTTGTTCAAGAAACCAAAACTATTTTAAGACAAACTATAATTTATTGCTCCTGATATGGCTAAAAAGCAGGTCTCTAGGTTGTAAAGAGAGACACGCAAGAGGGAAAACCTACCGCCAAACCAAAGTACTTTCTGGCCTAAGACCCAGTAGTCTGGAACCATGAGTGTTCAGAGACAGCCTCAACATGGCCTTAATGAATAGAAGAGGGGTTATTTCGCTGACTTTATTTCACCGCTCTTTACAAGAAAAAGCAGAGACAAAGCAAAGGGCCCTCCTCCCATTTGGTGGACTCTATCCTAGCAGTACATTCTTCATCTCAGTGTCAAAGCTACACTGAAAAAGTTTTATCAACCCTATTAAATTCTTGGGAGAGTATAGTTCTCTTAGCTCTGTTTCTAAATAATTCCTTTCACATATACCAGAAATATCTGTTTCATAAAACACTCAAAGCAATAAATCAATCTCAAATTTTACCAAATATCAAGTTAGTGGTATAACTATTTAGAGAATTATTCTAAGTGATTTTAAGACAATATTTGCAAGGTGGCCCAGGAAGCATCCACCTGAGTCAGTGGTACAAGACCTGGACACTTGCTATGGAGAGGTCTATGGAGTCACTATGGGAAGCTAAGGCCAAGGTCACCAACGAGCTTCTAGATATTCAATAGAAACTGGATATAGCTGTGAAGTCAGACAGTTGCAGGTCACTTAAGTAACCTTATGTTGCAGTAATGCAAAAAGTGGCAGATCATTCAGGCCACATAAAGAACAAGTCTTTTGAAATGACAATTCCACAGTTTCAGAATTTCCACAGACAGTTCAAGGAAATTGCTGCTATTACTGAAACTGTGTGAAAACTGATTACTTGGTTAAGAAAATACCACCATCCTTCTGAAAATCAAGGACTCCACTTTCTGCAACAAAATAACATTTTTGCTTTTCCATTATTAAATAATAAAAGAATCAAACAAACAGGAATTAGATAAGTGGTAATCAAAGCACAAGTTTGTGAATATACTAAAAGCCACTGATTTGACACTTCAAACGGTGAACTCAGTGGTATGTGAATTACATCTCAATAAAAACATAAGTCAGACAAACAGCTGGGAAAAAAAGATGGTATTTGAACACAAGAGCCTAAAAATTCACCAAGAAATTTTAAAAAGCACTCAACTGGCTTGTTCCTTGGGGTAAATATTGGTATTATCTTGAAACTAATTTATTTTATATATTATACGTAGTATCATAGGATAAAGTACAAATTACATTAATTTTAAGTACTCAGATTATCAGGGTAAGAGATACAAACTTAAATAAGCTGAGTAGAATACATGTAATCTGTTTTTTTGGGGGGTGTTTGGCAACAGGATATATAACTTTTTAACTAAGCTACAGATTTGTCTTTCTTTGGCTTTCACCATTTTTTTTTACTAATGTCCTCTTTGTACTCCAGGATCCAATTTGGCCTCCCACACTGCATATTGTGACAGCTCCTCCATATTCCCTCATCTTTCCTCTACACTTTACACTTTACAAGAGTTCTGGTTAATTATTTTGTAGAATGTTGCTCGATTTGAGATGAACGCTTGGGACACCTTACTATGAAAGCAAGGAAGCTATCAAAGAAAGACTCCTGTGGTCATGTCACAGGAGCAACAATAAAGGAAGGAGGACTCCTGATAATAATAGATGGACAATACGGGGATGAGAAAGCATCAATGGACAAACATAAAAATCCATGATGGTTCAAAGCACCACCACCACACTGGTCACCTCTGGAGGCTGTTATGCATACCAAATCATTTTTCTAACAATTACTAAAGGGAAACAATGATTGGCCTGCCTTTCCTGGATGACTATTTCAGCATAACCAAATAGCTGATCAGGGCAAGTTGCTCCCTATACAGGAACCACAATTAATAAGGAGAGAGTGAATGAGAGAATTAGAAAATCAAAACATTGCAACATCTAATGAAATAACCAAGACAGTGATCATTAACATCTGCTAAAATTAAGTGAGGAGCTGACAAGGAACTTTATAACGGTTGGATCAGATGGACATTGACTGAAGCTACTTTTCAATCTTTTCACTAAAAGTCAAATGAAGTATTACATTCTTCTTGATGTTGTGAAAGAGCACCATCTATCAAGTATTCTTCCAACGACAACAACAACAACAACAACGACAACAAAGCCTTACTTAATCAAACCTCTAGATCTGACTCCCGACTTAAAGGAAATTCTGGGACAAATCATGTTAAATAATACCAACAGAAAGACATTAGCTAAATCCAAAATGTAGGGCGTGCTACAAGTCAGATGACCTCATTTCTATAGCAAATGTAAGACATGAAAAAATGGGATATTTGTATTGCTACAAAATACAAGATTTAATCAAAATAACCTTATGTAATGAGAACTGTATCTGCATTCAAAATCAAATAAATTAAAATGAAGTCTTTGACTAGAAAAATGGAATGTTGCCTAGGTAATAAAGGATATTATATGGAATGATTATCAATTTCATTGAGTGCAATCAAGATGCTATGGCTGTTTGTTTTAAATGGTATTACCTCCAAGAGATACAAACTAAAAGACTACAGATAAAATTATACATCTGGAATTTGCTTTAAAATATGCTAATAATTCTTTGTAAATTTAAGGAAAGAGAAAAAACAAAAATACAAGAATGCAGCAAGTTGACAATAGCTGAAATTAAATGATGGGTACGTTGAGGATTCCTGTACTAGTTTCTCTCCTTTTTTTTGTTAAAATCTTCCATAATAAAAAATTAAATCTCACTAGGATATGGTATCAATATACATCTAAAATTTTGTACATTTACATCTATTTGAAATCTCTACCAATGAAATAATACAAAACTATGTAAACCATTTTATAAACAATGTTCACAGCAGCTCTAGCACACACAAAAAGAAAAACTACAAAAAAGCAGAAACTAATGCATTTACATTAAATTATTTAAAATATTCACAAAAATAATATAAAATTTTAAAAGCTGGATATAAAATGGTAGACAATATAATTACAACTGTTTTAAAAATTCACATAACTAAAACTGAATATTAAAAAAAAAATGAGGAGAACCAAGATGGCGGCGCAGGTAGACACACTGCGCCTCCTCGCACAACCAGAACTGACAGAAAATCGAACGGCAAGGGGGTCCAACACCAAGGAAATACAAAATAAACATTCATCCAGACCGGTAGGAGGGGCGGAGACGGGCACCGGGGTGGAGAGGACTCACGTGGCCATGGCGGGACTGAGACTGGCGGAGTGTGGGACAAACGGGGCAGGCAATCCGAGCACTAGCAGACCCTGCAACCCTACATTTGTGCAGATAAACCGAGAGGGCCAGACTCAGAGTGGAGGAGAGCGGGGCAGGCAGAGCAGTGGGTAGCACCCCGGGGCCCCACATTCGCACACAGATAAACCAGGCGAACGGCAGGGAGCGAAACAGACCACGCAACCCAGGGCTCCAGCTCCGGGAAATAAAGCCTCAAACCTCTGATTGTAAGCGCCCATGGGGGTTGGGGCAGCAGCAGGAGAGACTCCCAGTCTCACGGGAGAGGTCGTTGGAGAGACCTTCAGTTTTTGTGCACACCGCTAGAGTGTGCACAAGCCCACCCACTGGGGAACCAGCACCAGAGGGGCCCAGTTTGATTGTAGGTAGCGGAGTGAAAGACTGAAATCCGGAGGGGAGTAAGGCGGGCGCCATTGCTCCCTCTCAGCCCCTCCCCCACGTATAGCGTCACTGCACAGCGACCAGCGTTACCCCGCCCCGGTGAACACCTAAGGCTCCGCCCCTTAAAGTAACAGACAAGCCAAGACAAAAAAAAAAAAAAAAGGCCCAAATGACAGAACACTTCAAAGCTCCAGAAAAAATACAACTAAGCGACAAAGAGATAGCCAACCTATCGGATGCACAGTTCAAAGCACTGGTTATCAATATGCTCACAGAATTGGTTGAATCTGTTCGAAAAGTAGATGAAAAAATGAAGCCTATGCAAATAGAAACAAAGGAAAATGTACAGGGAACCAATAGTGATGCGAAGGAAACTGGGACTCAAATCAATGGTGTGGACCAGAAGGAAGAAACAAACATCCAATCAGAAAAGAATGAAGAAACAAGAACTTGGAAAAATGAGGAGAGGCACAGAAACCTCCAGGACATCTCGAAACGTTCCAACATCCAAATTATAGGGGTGCCAGAAGGAGAAGAGGAAGAACAAAAAATTGAAAACTTATTTGAACAAATAATGAAGGAGAACTTCCCTAATCTGGCAAAGGAAATAGACTTCCAGGAAGTCCAGGAAGCTCAGAGAGTCCCAAAGAAGCTGGACCCAAGGAGGAACACACCAAAGCACATCATAATTACATTACCACCCAAGATTAAACGCAAGGACCTACATCCAAGATTACTGTATCCAGCAAAGCTATCATTTAGAATGGAAGGGAAGAGAAAGTGCTTCTCAGATAAGGTCAAGTTAAAGAAGTTCATCATCACCAAGCCCTTATTATATGAAATGTTAAAGGGAGTTACCTAAGAAAAAGAAGATCAAAAATAGGAACAGTAAAAATGACAGCAAACTCACAGTTATTAACGACCACACCTAAAACAAAAACAAGAGCAAACTAGGCAAACAACTAGAACAGGAACAGAACCATAGAGATGGAGATCACATGGAGGGGTGTCAATAGGGGAGTGGGAGAGGGAGAGGGAGGGAAAGGTACAGAGAATAAGTAGCATAGATGATAGGTGGAAAATAGACAGGGGGAGGGTAAGAATAGTGTAGGAAATGTAGAAGCCAAAGAACTTATAAGTATGACCCATGGACATGAACTATAGGGGGGAATGTGGGAGGGAGGGGCTGGGCAGGATGGAGTGGAGTGGGGGGGGGAATGGGACAACTGTAATAGCATAATCAATAAATATATTAAAAAAAAGAAAAAGAAAAAAAATGAAACTTGAAGGAAATACACCAGATAACTAACAATGTGTAAGTGTGAAAACTCAAAAAACAGTGTTTTACTTGGTTGCATTCCTGTAGTCTCGATTTTTAAAATAACGTACTATTTTTACAATCACAAATAGTTAATAAAACTCATCCAGCTTGTTGATTCCGTTTACCCTCTAGGTCTAGCGGTGTCTTTCATAGAAAAGAGCAAGTACTAACCCAGGAGGAAATGCATCCAAATCCCTTCCTAACTGTTTGTCAATACACATAATAAACCTGTCATTCAGCCCTGGCTGATGTGGCTCAGTGGACTGAGTATCAGCCTCCGAACCAAAGAAAGGATCACTGGTTCGATTCCCAGTCAGGGCACACGCCTGAGTTGCAGGCAGGCCCCAGTAGGGGCAGACAAGAGGCAATCACACATTGATGTTTCTCTCCCTCTTTTTCTCAATCCCTTCCCCTCTCTAAAAATAAATAAATAAATCTTAAGAAAAACAACAACAACCTGTTATTCAGTCATCATGCCATTTGTTGTGAAACTGCACTATTCCGTTTTGTTCTTTAAGACAGTGGACCTCAAAGTGTGGCTTGGGCTGTTGGGGATCCCAGAGACTGTTTCTGTGGGCCCACAGAGTTAAAATGACTTTCACTTGCCTATTTCATTCTCATTGTCTCCTCACAAAAGTGCGGTAGAGTTTTAGTGTAGTATCAAACAATATTCAAAGTTATATAAAAAGACATTTAAAATTCTCCTCACTTTCCCAACTATGCATTTGTGTGAAGCCAGATTTCCTTCTCATATTTCAATCAAAATAGCACACTGTAAGAGAACAAATGCAGAGGCAGATGAGAATCCAGCTGAGATTCTATTAAATCAGACATTAAGGAGATTTACAAAAATATAAAACAATGCCACTCTCCCCATTAAATTACTGTTTGTTTTGGAAAGGATTGCTATCTTTTCATAAGCAATGCCATTTATATGTAATGGGTTTTTTATTATAATAAAAGAAAAAGATATTTTTAAAATTTGTTAGCCTTAACTTTTAGAGATAGAGATCTTCAATGATGAAAAGTGTAAGAGGTCCTGAAATCAAAATATTTGAGAACCACTGCTGTAAGAAAAGTGGTTCTGTTGGACAGAAACCTGGTGTTCATGGACAGAAGACGTCTCATGTTCACATATGGGAAAACATGCTGCTCTTGTAACGGCAACACTCCCTCCCCAAAGCAATCTACAGAGTCAACGCAATCCCTAGAAAAATCCCACCTGCCCTCTTTGCAAAAACTGATGGAAATTAATCCAAAAGACTCATGGACGCACAGGGTACCCAGAATAGCTAAAACAGTATTGAAAGAACAAAGTTGGAAGAGTCTAGCTTCTAATTTCAAAACCACCACAAAACTACAGCAATCAATGGTGTGGTAATGGCACAAACACACAGATCAATGGAATAGAACTGAGAATCCAGAAATAAACCCTCACCTTTATGGTCAATTAATTTTCAAAAGCTGCCAAGACCATTTGATGGGGGAAGAATACTCTTTTCAAACAAATGGTGCCACAACATGCAAAAGAATGAGGCTGCACTCACATCATAGAAAAATTAACTCAAAATGGATCCAAACACCAAAATAGAGTAGATCTTCCAGTCTAGATAGCGGCTTAAGGTGAACATGACTTGCCTCATCACACGCTCACATCAAAATTACAACTGAAATACACAACAACCATCACTCATCAAAAATCAAGTTGAATGGAAGTCTGACAACTACGGAATTAAAGAAACCACATCCATCCAGACTGATAGGAGGGGCGCAGATGGAGAACGGGCTGGTCCCACATCCAAATGTAGTGGATAAAAATTCAGGAGAGATATTTCAGTAGCGAGGAGTCCCAGCCACACACCAGGCTCCCCAGCCTAGGGTTCCAGTGCCAGGAAGGTAAGTCCCCATAACTTCTGGCTGCAAAACCGGCAGGGATGAGTCAGTGCAGAAAAATGGTGGAGTCCCAAGCAGTTCCACTTAGAGAACCCACACATGGACTTACTCAGATTCACTCCCTCTGAGTGCCAGCACTGGGGTAGCAGCTTGAAAGGCACCAGTGGCATACAGGGAGAAACTGAAGTGTCTGGCATCAATGTAAAAGCTGGGTGACAGTTTTCTCTCAGAGAGGTGAACAGAGGCCATTGTCCCTTTCTGGGCTCTCTCCACACAGAGCCATAGATCAACAGAGCCACCGGCTGGTGCCATATCTGAGACTCCATCAATCTGGCTAACACTGTTTGTCCCACCCTGCAGATCGCCTGAGATTCTGTCCCACCCATGTTACCGGGCCACCCAAACTGTTACCTTGTCCATATGAATGGCTGGTCTTGACTTTTGCTTCACAGCTTCCTAAACCCTATCAAAAAAGCAACAGCTGGCCTCAGTGAGCCCCCCAGCCCCCATAACTCTTGCTAAGTGGCCCCAGGCCCGGCACTAGCAGTAGCCAGCCTAGATTCACAGTTTGGCTTTGCCTGGGAATCTCCAAACCCAGCATAAGGAGCAATCATCTCAGATTGCTTTATGGCTCATGCAAGGTGGCCCCAGGCAGAACACAAGTTGGGGCTGACCTTGGCCTGCACCACTCAGGATATCCCAGAGCCTGCACACCCAGTGGACAACTACAGACTACATCAGAGCACCAACCCCCTGCCCCTCCATGGCTGATCCTCCACAGAGGGTGGAGCCTGGTGGTCAGTGGTCACAACCAGTTCTTGTAGCTGACTGGCCTGGGTAAATCCCTCTCATCGACCTGCCAAAAGTAATCAAGGCTCAACTACAAAAGGAGGGTATAGTCAGACCACACAGAAGGCGTACCTCAAGTACCCAGCTTGGGTGATAGGGGAGGTTGTGCCACTGGACGCTACAGGACATCTACCATGTTAGGCCAGACTACGCCAAGACAGGGAGTCATAGCAGCTCTACCTAACACATAGAAACAAACACAGGGAGGCTGCCAAAATGAGGAGACAAAGATACATGGCCCAAAAGAAGGAACAGATCAAAGCTCCAGGAAAAGAACTAAACAAAAGGGAGATAAGCAATCTATCAGATGCAGAGTTCAAAACACTGGTTATAAGGATGCTCATGGAACTTAGTGAGGACCTCAACATTATAAAAAATATCCAGTCAGAAACAAAGGATTCACTAATCGAAATAAAAAACAATTTATAGGGAAACAACAGTAGAGTGGATGAAACCAAGAATCACATCAATGATTTGGAACATAAGGAAGAGAACCCCCCCCCAAAAACAAACAAACAAAAAAAACCCCAAAACCAAAGAACAACCAATCAGAACAAGAAGAAAAAAGAATCCAAAAAAATAAGTATAATATAAGCAGCCTTTGGGACAACTTCAAAAGGTCCAACATTCACATGATAGGGATGCCAGAAGAAGAGAAAAGACCAAGAAATTGTAAATCTATCTGAAAAAAGGTGAAAGAAAACGTCCCCAATTTGGTGAAGGAAACATACTTACAAGTCCAGGAAGCACAGAGCATCCCAAACAAGATGGGTGCAAAGAGGCCCTCTCCAAGACACATCATAATCAAAATGCCATAGGTAAGATAAAGAGAGAATATTAAATGCAGTAAGAGAAAAGTCACTGCAAGGGTTACTTCCCTTACCTACAAGGGAAGTCCCAGAAGACTGTCAGCTGATTTCTCAAAAGAAACTTTGCAGGCTAGAAGGGATTGACAAGAAATATTCAAAGTCATGAAAAGCAGGGACCTACAGCCAAGATTGCTCTACCTAGCAAAGCTGTCATTTAGAATTGAAGGGCAGATAAAGTGCTTCCTTCATCACCACAAACCATTGTTATACGAAATGTTAAAGGGACTTATTTAAGAAAAAGAAGAAAGTTACAACTATGAACAATAAAATGGCAATGAATACATCTCTATCAACAATTGAATCTAAAAAAACAAAGTAAGCAACAAGAAGAACAGAGACAGAATCATGGATATGGAGTGTTTTGATGATTGCCAGATGGGAGGGGGTGGGGGGTAATGGGTGAAGACATGAGGTGATTAAGAAGCACAAATAGGTAGTTACAGAATAGCCATGGGGATGTAAAGTACAGTATAAGAAATGGAGTAGCCAAAGAACTTAACATACATGACCCATGGACATGAACAATGGTGTGGGGATGGCTTGAGGGAGTGGGGGATACTGGGTGCATGGGGACAAAGGGGGAAATACTAGGACAAATGTAATAGCAAAACCAATAAAAATAATTTTTATATACATATAAAAATTATATATATATATATATATATATATATATATATATATATATATATATATAAGCTAAAACTACAAAGCTCAAAACATTGGAGTTAATCTTCAAGAGCTTAAATCAAGCAACTGTTTCTTGGGACTCCAAAAACTCAAGTAGCAAAAGAAAAAAAATAAATTGGTCTTCATCAAAATTAGTAACTTTTGTGCTTCAAAGTACACCATCAAGAAAGTGAAAAAATAAGCAATAGAGAGAAAATATCTACAAATTATATATCTGATAAGGAGCATACAGAGTCCAGCAGAAGTAAGGTCTGCTTGAGTGTGCTTGGTAGAGTAATAACATGGGTAGAGTAATTTATAGTTTTAGTTTGAACATTTCACCTAAAATGTCATATAGTATACTTGAGTGTGATATTGTTAAGTTACAGAATATACATGCTTATGACTTTATAACAAAAAAGGGATGTTATTTGTGACAGATCCTTTATCTAGAATAAAGAATTCCTCAAACTCAGTATAAGAGACAAGTTAAAAATGGTAGATAAGCACATGAAAAGATGCTCATTGTCATAGGGGAAATGTAAATCAAAACACAAGACACCACTTCACAGTCATTGGGATTGCTACAATCAAAAACACAATAGTAACAAGTATTGGCAACAATGTACAGAAATTGGAACCTTCTTACATTGCTGGTGGGAATGTAAAGTGGCACAGCCACTTTGGTAAAGTTTCAAAATGTTTATCTAGACAAGGAAGCTCAGCATAGTGCCTACTCATCCCGTGCCCACCCACTGGCTGGGGCCCAGAGGTGTCAAGGGAGTGAGGGGAGAGGAGTGGGGAGAAGAGGAACCCAGGAGCCCTCCCACACTCGCTCCTGAACATACACACTGCGGTGCACATGCTCACTTCCCTTCCCTCAGTTATTCCCTTTCCTCCCAGTCCAACTCTCCTTTCTCTCTCCCGCTCCTTCTCTCCCCTCTCCCTCCAACACACTTTCTACCCCTCTCCCTCTCCCTTTTATTATTTCTCATCCCAAGCTTTATCCCTCTAGGTCTCTTCTGGTCTTTGAGCTCCTTTTTCTCCCCTTCTCTTCCTTCCCTCACTCCTCCTGACATCTATTCTCCTTCCAAGGGTGCTTACCTCCACAGCTTGTCCCTCAGTCTAACTCAAGCACACGCACACTGTTATATTTTATGCTGTATTTTTCACTGAACCTTTTCTATTTTATATAGACACACTTATCATTGGGTTACAATTGCCTACCTTTTTCAGTATAGTATAATAAGCTATGTCATACAGTTTAGGTATGTAGTAGGCTATACATTGTACTCCATGTTTGCACAACAAAATCACTGCACTGCTCAGAACAATGTATCCCTGTAATACAGGACTATAAACTATTAGAGGTTATTAGAGTTTAGGAGCTTTATTTTCATATATATACCTAGTATGTACTTCAGTGGATTTTCAAATAACAGTGATAGACTCATAGTTTGAGAATTTGAAAAGATATCACTAAAGAGCATAAAATTCTTTCTCTTTGTACGTAAGGGTGATGTGGAAACACAATTTGTCTCTGAATGAGAAAAGATCACAATTAGATTTCTGAGTTACAGAAGAGAGCATGAGCAAAAGAAATGGAAGAGATGGATAGTATAAGACACCACTACACAGTATAAGAACTCCAGTATAACTACTAGGATCATTTTAGAAAAATAAAAACAAACAAACAAAAAAGACAGTAAATGAACAGTCAACTAGATAAGTAAACACAATTTGACTAAAGATGGAAAATGAGCTTAGAAACTTTATAGACTGCCCTAACTAAGTACTGCATGATCCACTTTGAGAATCAATTAGAAAAGTCAAAATTTGTTACTTTCAATGTCTAAAGATAACTTGGTAAAAAGCAATTTACCTTCCAAACCTTTGAAACAAAATAAACCCATTAGAAAAAACAAAAATGATCAAAGAAGCAAAATCAAATCATTAAAGCACAATGATAGTATTTTGGGATTGGAAGGATATTTGTTAACTTTCTTTACTGAACACCATATGCCCATCGCTAAAGGAGCATAAGAAAATAAAATACCATAATAGGAATTATAGTTCCTTGTTCATATGCCTTGTGCTGCTGGTTGGATTATACTGTGTATCTCACAGCTGTTGGCATTAGTAAGATATCTAAACTACATGTTCCTGTATTACAGCAGAATAATTTGTATCTTAGGTGTTGTACCTTCCACAGATTACACAAGCTGAGCCTTGAACAATGCTGGGGTGAGGAGCACAGACACTTGGGTTCTTAAACTGAAGTGTAATTCTTAACTGTACAGTCAGCCCTTCACACCTGCAAACTCAACCACGAATTAAAAACAGTATTTTCCATCAGTGGCTGTGGCTGTTGGGAATGTGAAAATACTATTTTCGATCCAAGGATGTTTAAACCTGATGATGTAAAGGGCTGACTGTATTTATTGAAAAATTCTACACATAAGTAGACTCATATAGTTCAAACCTTGTTCAAGAGTCACCTGTATACTCAACTGAATTTGTAAGCTACAACTGGGGGTTTATTTATACAGCAACAGATGGCTGTTTCTAATAGATATCATCTAGCTCTTTGTGTTTTGTTTTTTTTTAAGATTCAGTATCTTTACGATAGTCCTTTCTTTCTATTGACTCGTTCCACAGTAAATGTGTCACTCAAAGACACTGACAAATGGAAGAAAGGAATTCAATCTCAGTAGAGTAGTTGTTTAATTACACATTTAACTGGCACCCAGTATGGAAATACTCCTAAGCAGATGCTGCCAATGAACTTCAAGATTATCTTTTTTAAAATGCCTTTTATAGATGTTCACCTGTGCTTCTATTGAAAAAGATAGTAGTGGGTAAAGGGGATTTATTTTTACACCTTGATCTGGTTCTGCTCCTAGAGAGGGTATAAATCAGACACAAGATGAAAAACTTACTTGTTGGCCAAATATGATTTTCCACTAATCACTTTTAATTCAGAACTTACCTAGAAATTCTACTCAAAAAAAAAGAAAGAAAAAGGTGTTTTCCAGCTTTAAGCCTTATAATTGGTTTATGATGTGTTATCTTGCCTCAGAGAAGACAATTATTTAGAAAGATCATTTTAGTTAGGATTCTTATTAAAATCCCAAACAAAACCAAGAGTTTAGATCATCTCATTAACCCTCTGCTAGGAAAGAAGTATTTCATCTATTAAATCTCTGAGAACTCCAAACAACCACTCCAATACTTGGTTATAAAGAAGCCTAAATAAAATGTTATGTGTAACAACATGAAGATTAAAAATCCTATCTCTTATGTTGCTTGTGGTTGTAATGGTTATTCTGTAAAACTAAGTGTAAAGTTGATGTAGGGAATCACATCCTTAGAGACACAGCCTTTCTGCCCTCAAAGTATAATTTCTTGCTCTTTATGAGGGATACAATGTAGCACATCTAATTCATTTAACCTAAAATGGGAGGAGTAAAATGTAAGAAATAATTTTAACAAAAATTTTCAATTCCATAGGTGAAAAGCTAAGTGTCTTCTGTCCAGTCTGTTTAGGATACATTCTAATACCCATTCATCTATCAACACTCTGTTCATTTAAAACTACTTCCCATTTGAAAATAATAACACCTGCCACGCCAGATTTGCAGCATACTGTGCTGAGAGTCCCATTTTTCTTGCCTTATTCAGGTCCCCTCACTCCCACCTCCAAGTATTCTCGTTTGCTGTAGACACTTTCCACTGAACTTCTCTGGTTCTCTTTCATTAGCCTCACACACTAACCTCCCTCAATGGCGAACAAAATGTATCTAGAGTCCAGAGTAGGGAAAAAAACAACTTACTGCTGATATCTCAGAAGTAGTATCACCTTTTAGACAAAGAGCAAAACTGCCTCGTTCAGGGGCTTCACTTTCTCTCATTCACGTTTGAAAACAAAAAATGCTGATGGCCAAATCTACCATTAATATTCACCTGTATCAAGGAAAAGTCAGAATCAGTACCACAAAAGTCTTAAGAGACCTGAAATCCTCTTCAAAAATGAGCTCTGGCTCTGGCCAATGTGGCTCAGTGGGTCGGAGCATCGTCCTATATGTAGACCAAAAGATTACAGGTTCAATCCCCACTTGGGGTGCATATGAGGGCAACTAATTGATGTTTCTCTCCCCACCTCCCTGTTGCCTCTAAGAACAGTGAAAAAAATGTCCCCAAGTGAGGAATTAAAAAAAAAAAACGAATTCTGGATAGTGTCTTGTTCAGCTCTTCAATGGAACGTCTCAGTCTCATGTACGTCAACCTTCTAAGGAATTCCTCTTTTCTTCAAGGACTGCTGGTCACATTCTACTACACTTTACAATTTATTGCCACATAACTACAGATTTTCAACTGAAAGTACCTAATACTTAAAGAATAAGATAGGGCAGTGGCAAACCTACTTAGACCTCAACAGTTTAAAGAATGACAATGTCAGAGCTGGAAAGCAACTTAGAGCTGCTTTAACCCTGTGCTGCTGAGATTGGGACATGCTTATCCCTGAGAGGGCACTGAAGAACCAGAAGTAGAGGTGGTAAAACTGTGAAGTCCCAGAAGTATACATAAATTAATTTAGTAAAAAACAAAAAACCAAAAATCCACCCTGACTGGTGTGGCTCAGTTGGTTGGGCATTATCCTGCAAGGCAAAAGGTCAGTAGTTCAATTCCCAGTCAAGGCACATGCCAGGGTTGCGGGTTCGGTCCCTGGTCGGGGCACATACAAGAGGCAACCAATTGATGTTTCTCTCCCACATTGATATTTCTCTCCCTCTCTTTCTTCCTCCTTTTCCCTCTAAATACATAGATAGATTAGATAGATCAACAGACAGACAGATAACAGCACAATTGATACTGATAGAATATTTTACCGCATCCTATAACAAAGCAATTTCTTAAAGTACTACCAAGATAAAGTTTTCAAGTAAATTGAAGTAAGAACTTTGCTGTTGGGAAAAAGTACTTCTGATCTATGTTAATCAAACAGCAAGAATGTGTAATGTTCCCTCAAATAAAGGACAATGAAATTCAGCAAGTCATGGAGAAATTGCAAAGGGTCTGCAGAGTTCTAACAAAGTAAACTGCTGTTTGAAGCAACACATGGTTGTGAAATGCCCAACCTGTCTTCCTCCTGTACTGACCAAAGCCCACAGAGCTCCTAAGATCTTATTAATCAACATGTAAACCACCTTCCTTAAAAATCCAAAGCCATTGAACAGCTTTATAAGTGATGATAAAATATGCCTCATGCCCTGGCTGGTGTGGCTCAGTGGACTGAGCTCCACCAGCCTGTAGACTGAAAGGCTGCCAGTTCAATTCCCAGCCAGGGTACATGCATGGGTTGTATGCCAGGTTCCCATGCTTGAGAGATGAAACCGATCACTGTTTCTCTCCCTTTCTCCTCCTTTCCTTTCTCTCTAAAACCAAAAAATTCCCAGGCTCACAAGAAGAGTTCATTGGAGAGACCCACAGGGTCCTAGAATGTACACAAAACCATCCACCCACCAATCAGTACCAGAAGGGTCCAATTTGCTTGTTTATAGGGGAGGAAGTGACTGAAAGCCAGCCAAGAGCAGAGCAAGCCCCTCTCCGACCCCTCTCCCACATATAGCGCCATAATGCAGTGACCTGGGTTGCCCTATCCTGGTTGCCAACCCTGGTGAATACCTAAGACTCTGCCCCTTTCTACATAACAGGTACACTGAGACAAAAAACTATGGCCCAAAGGGAAGAACAGATCAAAGCTCCAGAAAAAATACAACTAAGCAATTAAGAGATAGCCAATCTATTACATGCATAGTTCAAAACAGTGGTAATCAGGCTGCTTACAAAAATGGTTAAGTATGGTCACAAAATAGAGGAAAGAGTAAAGGCTACGAAAAGTGAATTAAAGGAAAATATACAGGGAACCAACAGTGACAGGAAGGAAACTGGGACTCATATCAACAGTTTGGAACACAAGGAAGAAATAAACATTCAACCAGAACAGAATGCAGAAATAAGAATTGAAAAGAATGAGGAGAGGCTTAGGAACCTCTGGGACAACTTTAAACATTCCAACATCTGAATCACAGAGGTGCCAGAAGGAGAAGAGGAAGAGAAAGAAACTGAAAACCTAATTGAAAAAAATAATAAAGGAGAACTTCTCCAATCTGGCTAAGGAAATACACTTCCAGGAAGCTCAGAGAGGCCCAAAGAAGTTGGACCCAAGGAAGCGTACACCAAGGCACATAGTAACAATATTACCCAAGATTAAAGAGGAGAGAATCTTAAAAGCAGCAAGAGAAAAGGAGACAGTTACCTACAAAGGAGTTCCCATTAGACTATCAGCTGATTTCTCAAAAGAAACCTCACAGGCAAGAAGGGGCTGGAAAGAAGTATTCAAAGTCATGAAAAGCAAGGACCTACATCCCAGATTACTCTATTCAGCAAAGCTTTCATTAAGAATGGAAGGGCAGATGAAGTGCTTCCCAGATAAGGTCAAGTTCAAGGAGTTCATCATCACCAAGCTCTTATTATATGAAATGTTAAAGGGACTTATCTAAGAAAAAGATAAAAACTATGAAAAGTAAAATGACAACAAACTCACAGCTATCAACAACCAAACCTAAAAAAACAAAAACAAAAACTAAGGAAACAACTAGAAGAGGAACAGAATCACAGAAATGGAGATCACATGGAGGGTTATCAGTGGGGAGGGGGCAGAACAGGGTAAAAGGTACAGGGAATAAGAAGCACAAATGGTAGGTACAAAACAGACAGGGGGAGGGTAAGAATAGTATAGGAAATGTAGAAGCCAAAGAACTTATATGTATGACCCATGGACATGAACTAAGGTGGGGGAATGCTGGATGGAAGAGGGTGCAAGGTAGAGGGGGACAGAGGAGGGCAAAAAGTGGGACAACTGTAATGGCACAATCAATAAAATATACTAAAAAGACCACAAAGAGAATGAGAAAGGTGTGCACTGAATTCACAACTGGTAGCTAGAAGGTAGAAAAGAAATGTTGAGACAAAAGGAGAAAGACGGCAGGCTGTAAAAAGAGGTCACATACCTAGGCCACAGGAACTGCTAATGCAGTACGTGGTCTTGCTCCCTATTAGCAGACTTGTCCTAGAAGCAAGAATTTCCTGGGTGTAATCCCACTCCATTCTTCTGCATAATTACAAAGGTCAGTATATTTAAACGTTTTTCCCAGGTTGGTGAGTTGGCCTAAAGTATGCTCTACTGCATTTGTGACAGTTTGTGACCACTGATTCACTTTGCTGTGCTGACAAGGCGTTACCACCAGTTGCAGTTTCTGTGGCCTCTTTTACAGTGTGATCCCTTCATTAACAAAAAAAAAGTCTCTTGGGCCCCCCAGTGGTCTTCCATCTTTCCTCCTGCATATAGCCTCTGTCACCCTCATTCCCCAATTTTTCATAGTTGTCTTATCCATACACCTAATTTAATTACAGTCTTCTTAGTGATTTTCTTGTTATCGAGACACTCCAAAGTTATCAAATTACTCTTCCTATGAGTAACTGTTTTTGCACTATTTTAATCAGTTTATATTAATTTAATCACATAATTGTACTAATGAGTACAACAGCCCTACACAAGTTTAGGGACAGGCAGAACTGACTTTGTAAGCACAATTCAACTGGTAGGAAGAGAGAAAGAGACAAAGTAGAGAGTGGTCAGCTAGCCCCAGCACTTCACTGCCCACAGATAAAGTCTCACCAGAAAAAGCATCACACCTGGAGCTCCTACCTTCCTTACTATGCCTCAGGTTCAGCTCTTCTACTCTCAGCTTTCCAGGGCTTCAGTTAATACAATATACTCGATTTCAGTGCAAATAAGCAAAATTCTTGCAAAAATTATTTTGACCTACAGACTCCACAAATCACCCACTCCCACCCATTTAAAACAAACAAGCAAAAACTGAGTATTGATCCCTTGATCTCAAGGAAAGACAGATTATCGTGTACCCAGCTGCCCCAAAACAGAAACCTACAAATACATTTCTAATCTATTCCTGTCAGATAAGCTTGTTATCTCCCTATCTGTATTGTCTAAGCAGTTCCAATAACTATTATCTCTGAATTACTACCCCAACTTTTCAAGTCTTCCCTAACCCCAATTCTTCTATGTAACCACCCTCCTGAGCATAAGACTCCTCTCCCACTTCTCAGCTTACACTGAAAAGAAGCAAGGCCAGCTGACATGTCCGCCCATCATCACAGAGCCTGAGTCGAAAACCCTTTATACCCAGTGACACAGCATATCAAATGAGTCATGTTGTTCCAGTACTGGAGGGTAGGACTATGTCTACCTTCTCAACCGCTGTATTCCTGACATGCACCTAAGAGAACAGAATCTCAGGAAATACATATTCAGTAGTTTCATCTTTTGTATAATAAACCTGTGGGAAGAAATTCCTGGTATTTAAAATATAAAGCTCAGAGAATGAGATAAATCCAGGTGAAAGCCTCTTTTGCTACATATTCCAAATGATGTGGTAATAGGGGAAAAGGCAGTATTTTTAGGCTCAGGTAAAATTAAAATTACTTGAATTCATTTTCATCTTATTTTAGATATTCTCTAGATTTTGTATATGTGTACATGTATGAATGTGTAATTGTGCACTTGGGATCTAAACACACAACAATTAAATACAAAGTAAGAGTTACAAAAAAAGATTACATTACCAAAATAACAAATCACTGAAGAGGTTTCTAAGTGGCAAACACACTAAAATTGTTATTTGTATCGAAGGAAGAGGTCAAAGATCCTTTTGAAATCTGCTGAAAACTATGAGCCCTTCCACTAGAAAAAGACACATACAGAAATGTTAAAAACAGACTCAGAAGCATAAGGACATTCCCCCTCTCCACCTATGAACAACAGGCTGAGAGTCAGGAGGAAGTTAACCCAAACTCCCCACTTTTCAGGTGGTGATGCTAGGTACGCCCATTTTACCTACTGTAAACATTTTTAGGGCATGTATAGCACAGAGCATGTGCTTTTTAAAAAATGCATTCACATCCTAGCCAGATGGTTCAGTTGGTTGGAACATCGTCCCGTACACCAGAAGGATGAGGGTTCAATTCCCGGTCACAGCACATACCTTAGGTTGGTGGGTTCGATGCCCAGTTGGGGGACATAAAAGTGGTAGTCGAGCGATGTTTTTCTTACATCAATGTTTCTCTTTCTCTCTCTCTCCCCACACCTCCTCTAAAATCATTTTAAAAAATTAAAATTATAGCCCTGGCTGGTGTGGCTCAGTGGATTGAGCACAGGCCTGTGAACCAAAGGGTCGAAGTTTCGATTCCCAGTCAAAGCACAAGCCTGGATTGCAGGTCAGGTCCCCAGTAGGGGGCACACGAGAGGCAACCACACACTGATGTTTCTCTCTCCCTCCCTTCCCCTTTCTAAATAAGTATATAAATAAAATCTTTAACAAATTAATTAATTAAATATAAAAACAAAATTAAAAATGAAGTTATTACTGTTACTAGAGAGCCAGATGTCAGACCTGGACAATACCACACTGTACTCAGGAAGCCACTGTGTCCAAGCACCGAATCCAACCCCAATCCTTAAATATTGGAAGTGACAACATTCTGAATATGCTTTCACTTGTCCAAGATGACAGTGCAAAACAGTTACTATCAAAATACAATGAACACTCCCTAACATGAAGTGTTCCTTACAAAAGTGATACTACATTTAAAAAATGAATTTAAGTTCTAGAATAATAAATTCAAAAATATATACAACTTTTGAAAATCTCAGCTTGATATTTTAAGGGCATAATTCATGTCCACTTTATAAATAACTGGATCACAACTCCTACACCAATTAGGATTATAGTTCACCAAACTATGTACCAAATAACATCACAATACAAGTTCTGAGCAAACTATCAGAATCAGGTCCAATAACCCTGAATTACTGTTCAGCCTTAAGGTGTAGGATACCCCTGACTTCAACATTTTAACTATAAAAACTATTATTAAAACTTCTAACCCTGACTGGTGTGGCTCAGTGGATGGAGCGCCGGCCTGCAAACCAAAAGGTCGCCAGTTCGATTCCCAATCACGGCACACGCCAGGGTTGTGGGCCAGGTCCCCAGTAGGGGGCATGTGAGAGGCAACTGATCATATTTCTCTTGCATATCAATGTTTCTCTCCCTCTTTCTGTCTTCCTTCACCTCTCTCTAAAAAATATATTCTTAAATAAAAAAAACTTTCTAGTCAAAGCCAGCATATCTGATGCGTAGCTATGCTGTGTGGCTAGCCCTCACCTCTATTAAGTTATTTGGACCTAAAGTACTATACAGGACACATACGCATTTTCAATGCTGCAATCTGTAGTGGATTTAAAAGCAAGAAGCTAGACAGATGCCATTTTCTGCTCTTTCCTCATGTGGCGAACTGTCTCCAAGTCTATTTCCCAAATAGCAAAATAGATGTTCTGAAAAACAAATGCGGGGGAAAAAAGCAAGGGCTTTGGCCCTGGCTGGGTGGCTCAGTTTGTTGGAGCATTGTTCCATATATGAAATGGTTGCTGGTTTGATTCCCAGTCAGGGCACATACCTAGATTGCAGGTTCGATCCCGGTCAGGATGCGTGCAGGAGGCAACCAACGGATGTTTCTTTCTCACAGTGATGTTTCTGTCTTTCTCTCTCTTTCTAAAGTCAATAAAAACATATCCTTGGTTGAGAATTTAAAAAAACAAGGGCTTTGGATCCTCTGAATTATCACCAAATATAGTTTTTTGGGGGGGGAAACTACGGCAATCTTTACTCATTCCTCAATTCTGTAGAACTGCAGGCTGTTAAATCTGAAATCAGCAGCTATTAAGTAATGACTGTTGAGGATAGCAAACTTTACTAAGGGAGGTGACACAGTGCTCACAGCAAGTCACTTCTCTCTTTACAGGAAGGTAACAGGTATGGTAAGGATAGAGGTGCTAACATCGCCATGGCCTCAACACTGAGCCCTGAGCCAGCAGCATGGACATGAAGGTCTACAACTGTCTGAATGCTTCAGGAAGGAAACCACTGAATTTATATAAATGTCTTAGACTATTTGTCAAAGAAAACATGTAAACTACAGTCTGAATATATGAGACAAACTGGAAGACCTATTAGCACCTTCCTAATTGGACTAAAGCTAATAGGTTAAGTTATCTAAAATGACAAACAAAACCCTTAATTTTCCTGAAGTAAATACTTTATTTCAATGTTTTAAAAAGCACAGTTTAAGAGTTGCTTTAAGAATTTGCTTTAAAATAATGCCTACCTAAAACCTACAGCATATATGTAAAGTTAACGCTTTCTCCAATTTCAATTTTTATTTTGAAATATCATTGTTAGGACTGTACCTGGAGAAGTATCCATAATTATAGTGCAATGGAAAACTGAACTTAGAGAAGACACCATTATAATCTTTACTCTGCCACCAACTAACTAGCTGTATTTCTAATTAATTTTACCTCTGTGGGCTTTAGTTTCTGAGTCTTTAGAGTTCTAAAATCTTAAGACTGTTACTGCAATGTTACAGTATTTTCTGGCTGTTATTTTCAGAAACTAGTTATCAAATCTCAGTTATAAAAAAAATACAGACCAGCCCTGGCTGGTGTGGCTCAGTGGATTGAGCACCGGTTTGCAAATCCAAAGGTCACTGGTTCGATTCCCAGTCAGGGCACATGCCTGGGTTGTAGGCCAGGTCTCCAGTTGGAGGTATGTTGAGTGGCACCCACACATTAATGTTTCTCTCCCTCTTTCTCCCTCCCTTCTCCTCTCTCTAAAAATAAATAAAGTCTTAAAAAAATTAAAATAATATAGACCAAAACACAAAGTCTCAGAAAATGACTGTCCTACTTCAACATGTTTTTTTTATTCACACTAAACACTACATGACTAGTCAAAAAGAATTAAAGATTTCCCTCTCAGTCCTATAATTCCAGGCAGAGGACAATGATACTGATAAAAACAAAATACTCCACGCTACTGGATTAAAACTGATTAAAAGTACTGTTAATTATTATTAAACATTTGATAAACATACTCTTTACAAATTACCAATAAACTTCCCTAATCTCACCTCCACACAGCAAAATGCAAAGTGGGAGTTGATAATCCAGCTTTTATTTGCCTGCTCATAAAATTATCTAATAATAAATACAATTTGTGGCAATACAATGACTTTTGGAATACACCTCGTCTATGTTTTTATCTTGAGCTGTAATATTGTGATTTCATAAAAACTTATACCTAGTTACAATTAAAAACCTCTACAATGACAAGCAAATGCACTCTCAACATTCGGGACTTGAAGGAACAGTATGCCCAGAGTGTTGCGTGCATGACTTCAATACTAAAACTGATGGTCATTTAGGGTTTCAAAGCACTCTCTGCCAGCAACCATTTCACTCTGTGACTGGAATTCCGCAAGTCACAGAGACTTAAATACTATGTGCCTGAATGCCCTGCAGTTTTACTTGGCCAACTGTTTTCTCCTTCCAAAGCATAAAAGAAACAGGAGGAGCCACAAAAGACGAAGGTACAGAGAGCAACTTGTCAACCGCCTTGTTCATGTTTGGTCTTCACTGATCACCCTTCCCCTTCCTACATACCTAAGGTGTGAAGAAGCAAATATTGCTGATTCATCAGTTACTCATTGGTACAATGGTCTATACTCCAAATGACACGCTGAAAGGAAACCAGAAACAGATTCTAGTCTGATAACAAGTATCATAAAAATTAGTATCTTTGTTAAAGATATTAATAAAAAAGGAACATGGACCTTACAATAATGGCAGGGAAAGTTTCATCCAAAATGGTTTTCAAATTAAGCTTCCGCACTAAGTGACAGCCAGTATATACCATCAATGGTTTGAATGTTTTTATGTACTTACTAAAAACTCGAGAAAATGCTTTTGACTTCCCAATATCTGGATTTTTAAAAGGTAACTTTCCACTGGGACTTCAAGTCTACTTTTAAAGGTTCTAGGTATCCTCTGACTACACAAAATTGTGATAAGCTATGCAGTAATGGATTACAGTACTATATAGGGTTTGTGTGGAGATTATGTGTGTATGATAAGGCAGAAATTATACAGATGGTAAAATCTCAACAACGAAAGAGATACTATAATGTAATCAACAAAGAGAAAGAAAAATCGTGTTCAGAAAGTATAGTCTTTAAAGAACAGATTTTAAAGGACTTGATAATTTCAGAAAACAAATATTTTACAAGGAAATGTTTAATGCAACTTGTAAACCTATATCAAATTGGTCACTGAGTTTTTATCTCTGTATCCTGAGTTTTGACAATAAAACAAAGCTTTCTGAATCCCGAAAACAGAATGTTCTCATTTTTCAAAGATGTTTCCAAAAAAGGAATCTTGTTAATTAGTCTGCCTTAATAAAAGGTGAAATAACAATATACTTTAAAAAACTGAAAAATGCTAGCAAATTTAAGGCATAATTTTAAAGTATTTTTTTAACATACATTATTACATGTAATACAAACGAAAGGGGTTCTGAGCAAGCTATTCCCCAAACCAAGCAGCGCTTGGCCTTTTCCACTGTGATAATAAACACAGTGGAAACAAGAGGGCTCTCCACCTTGGGGCCAGGTAATACTTGCCTGCGTGTGCCCATTCTTCCCCCTCCATGCCACTCTCCACAAAGCAGAATGATCACTTTAAAAGGCGAAAGATTTATACGGTCTGAAGAGAAACCAGAGTATGCAGAATGATCACTTTGAAAAAGCAATTCTGGTTTAAAACCCTCCAACTGTTCTTGAGATATAGAGAGAGCAAAATTCTGGCCTATGCCAGGACCTCCCAGACCCAGCAGGATGTAGCTGCCACCTCTCCTAGCTACCTTCCCCCTGGCTCGGCATCACTCAAATTAGTTCCTCCAAATTGCTCTGCCCCTCCTCAGCTCTGAGTGTTTGCACACTTATCCTCTTTGCTTAGAAGGCTCTCTCTTCTCCCTTACCCCACCCTTCCTTGGGGAAAGAAGGCTCCAGATCCCTAAAGGCCTTACTGGATGATCTCAACACAGTCTACTCTGGTATCCAATTGTTTCACTATCTACCTGCCTCAGTGGACAGCATGCTCCTAAAAGGTGGGCAATATATCCCTTTTGTTCATCATTATAACCCGGAGATTTATCCGTAAATTATTTAGTTCATATTATGTACCATTCTAAGATCTGGTTTCCTATCACTAAATAAGACAGAAACCCCTGCCCTCAAAATTTACAATTAAGTATGAGAAGACAGATTATACATAAAATACGGAAATTACATGGCATGTTATAATGTAACAAGTGCTACACAGAAAAATAAAACAGGGAAGGGAGATGAGGGGTGCCTGCCACAGGATATGCTACAATAAATGTGCCTGTCATACAATAGGGCTGGCTCAAGGAAGTGTGGAGTTGAAAGTGAACAAGAAGTTTCATGTACAGAAGCTCTGAGAATCCACATGCCAGTTTACCTTCCTTTAAGTAAAACAATTCACTTTACTAATTACTTCTAGACCACAGCCTTAGGGAAAAAGTTCTGGTACCATTCATTACTGCATTGCTAGTGTAGGATAAAAAATATCTGCCCAAGGAAGGAATGAATCCTTTCTTTTGTCAGTGGCCCTCCTCCTATAAAGCCCTGGGGCAATGCTTCTCAAGAGGGGATCCACTTAAGTTTAAAACTACATTTTCACTATTGTAATTGCTTTGTTTTTGGTTAATAAAATTTGTTTTAATCTTAAAGAAATATTTATTAAAAGGGGGCACATTTTTAAAGACTGAAAAAGTGTAATCTAGATCACATAAATTACTCTACCTGAAACAGTACTGTATGCACTACATGCAGCTATCAAGTCAGTTACATTTTATAAATATGATTTTTATGCATCTTCTACAGCACCCTTGTCTAGTGAAGATCTTCATGTTTGTTTACTAAAGTATGCAAATGCATGATCTGCAAATAATTTCTCTAAAACTGAGGTGGGAGGTATCTTCAGATATGCCTTATTCCCTCTAGTTGAACAAAGTTTACTAAACAGAGTGTACCTGGCTCTGGGCCGAGCAAAGCGATTACATACATAATAGGATCTTACCCACAAGGAACTTCCATTAATTAATTAGGTGCCATGCCTAGGATACTATAGAAGTGGGGAAGCACTCAGCACCACCTTAGAAATGAAGAAAAGGATTCCTAGAGGACTCCTGAAATACCTTTATAAAGATAGGTTAAAGGAAGATATTCAGTTTCAGGCAAAGAAACTATGGAGACCAAAGGCAACACCGTGATGGGTTTTGGAGGTGTGGGGGGTGGGCAGGAGGCAGTGGTCAGCGTATGTTGACCAAGGTGGCCCTACCAGCAACGCAGAGATGAAAGGCCCCATGGGGCCAGGCCTGCTGTGCTAAGGGGCCTGGGCAATTCTTATTTAGGCAGGGGACAGTCACTAAGGAGTTTTTAACCTAACAGGATATACCTTTTAAAGGAACCTCTGGCTGTAGTCGAGTAATATGGTGTATGTAAATAAAAGAGAGCATTTTATCTTTATCATGCAAATAAACACCATCATAATTCATCAGTTTACAATCCAAAACTTTTGCATATCAGATTTCATAAAGAACATTTTCATTGAAGATTGTCTGTCTTGATTATCAATCCCCCCCTCCCAAAATTAAGTAGCATGCTTTCAAATTCAAGTAAATATCAAATGTCCTCCATTTTACACAATGCACTCTGTGGCCCGGGTCTCACTACCAGGGATGTAGGGCTGATACGAAAGAAGGAACCAGACCCTGACAGAAAAACTAAAGTGGTGGTTTTGTTCACCTGTAACCCGTCATGATTAAACAGGAGCCCCAATAGCTTCACCATAAAAATTATGAAAAGACAGTGTTTATAAAGACACTGAAGGGATAAAAGGTATAGGGGCTTGAAGAGTTGAAGAGGGAAGGAAACTTAAGTTAATTTTCCCTGTTCCTAAGGAAGACATGTTACACTCAGGAAAAATAAATCATGAGAACGCTAGGGGAAAAAAAATGTCCAAGTTGGAATTATCATCTTTCTTTTAATGAGAGAGCCTAATGGCTTTTTACCTTACAATTCCAGATGCCAATAAAGAAATTCATTTTCTAATCACAGTAACTTAGAAGTAGAGTAGCTCCAAAGACATCGGCCAGAGCAACAATTAGGAGCAAAAAGTTTTAACTGAATTAAACTAAACTAACATCAGCTCTGTTGAGTTTAACCCTTTCAGAAGGCCATGCCTCATTCACTGCATAGTCTAAAATTAGCTTTTACAGAAAAAGGAGAACTCTTTACAGGAATAGTTTTACAAAAGAGCACAACCAACAAAACCCCTGCAGCAGTGTGTTTTTTAAGAATGTATTTTTCATAAACACAACATCACTGTTTGTTTTCTTCTATCTATTAGCAAAAGGTTAAGTCGATACCCTTACAGGAAGAATTACAAGAATATACTCGAGATTTTCTTGCATTACCAAGCTGAAAAAAAGAAGTACTTAAACAGGAGAACTCTGCAAGAGTACAAGCATGTGTTAATGAAAGTATATTTAAAACTTGTGCCTTAAACATTAGGACAACAGCAAATGGATTTAAACTAACTTATCTATACACTTTCTGCAATCTCAAGGGAGCATCATAAAGATAACATGTCACTAAAATTAGGCCCAGATTATAATCCTAGTTATTATACAAAAAGTATCAACTCCAGCATGACACCAAAATAAGAGTGAAAGGAGTTTCTCAGCCACTTCTTGGTTAGTAACATCAACCAGGGTTTATCACTACAAAAAATTGTAAATATTGTTGCAAATCCATATAGACTAGCAGGGCTACTTGCAGACAATGTTACTACCGTTAACAACTTGATGTTGCCAATTTGCAGTTAAATATTTTAGAATGTTTCAATTGCTTCATAAAAACAAGTTACAAAGTAAACTTTTTGTTTCCACAGAGTTTAACTATGTATTTGTCAAGATTTGTGCTCATTTGTGGAATTCATATTAAGTTCAATAAAATCGCAAATCTCAATTTAGCTTAAAAAACGCAATCCCTAGGAACAATACACAAAATCAAATTTTTCCCTTAATGCACTGCCATTTAATTTCAGCTATGCTTCTATAAAACATGTTAAAGTGAGTGCTAGAAACTTTTGTACCTATATTATCTATTTTCTCTCTGGCTCCTACTCAAACATAGTATGACTTTCTCCAAATATACATTCTATCCTCAGAACCTGATTTCTCTGCCCAGATACATGTGATGAAAAAAAAAAAACTCTGTTAATAACTTAAAACTGACAATCACAGAAAGAATATTGACAATAATAATAAGCACCACTTAAGAAAGTCTTAATAAGGATCTCAGTAATTTTAAAAAATAGTAAAAACAGCCAACATCAACACATTACAACAGCCATATGAGGCTGATATTATCCATCTCCCTTTTAGAGATGAAGAAAGTGAAGCACCAAGAGGATAATTTCTAATAAATAAGAAGCCATGCCATTATTTCATGTAAATAAGTCATCTCACATTAACTTTTCAAAATACAGGATGAAACTTATTCCTAACCAAACTAAGTTTCAAAGGAAGTACACAAATCAAATTTATGGTTGAATAAACTGCTAATCTGGAAGGTAAAATAATTTACCTTCCAGAAATTATTTCACTTTAAGCAACTCAAGCAAACTTCAGTCAAGCGATTTCTTACAGCTTGATTATAAAACTGCCTTTCAGTATATTAAACACAGAGAGAAGTGGAAGAGTCACAACCATTTCAACTTCTGTAAATTACCCGGGCTGTAAATTAGAGGGAGCCAGGCAGGTGGGGAAGCGTGGAAATTGCAGATTGCACATACTATCTGACCACCACAGAGAAGTGAACATCACTCTTACCCCACCCCACCTCTTGGTCTTTGCAAACTACAACTTAGCACCTATTTCAAGTGCGTTTTAAATACTTAATACAACTTAGGAGACCAGCTAAATATCAAAAGATTTTTAAAAACCTTTAAAAGGGAAAATAACTTGTAGGCTTACTTTACCACATTCGCCTTCAAGTTGGCATTCTTTTCTACAAACCCTCACATTTAAAAACTAAATTCCCTGCACAGTCCAGGGAAATCCTTCCGTTCCTTCAGTTAGGTGAAACTTCAAACTTCACTTAAGATTAGGACATTGCAGGGAGGGGCTCCCTAAAGCATAAGACCCACCCTACAGATAATTTCAAGTTTCAGGTCAGCCCAAATTAAACACCATTTTACAAAAGAAAAGGGGGGGAGTAATATTAAGTGCACGAAGGATTGCAATACAAAGTTACATTGAAGTCTTAACTCTTAAGTTTACGTTCTGATTGGACATGACCGAGAAGCAGGTGGGTAAGAGATTCCTGGCCTGTCCTTTTCTCTCGACCGTCTCCTGGCCCTACATCCAACACGGGACATACTCAGATTTGAATTTTTTTTTTTTTCTGGTAATTCTTTCAGAGTCTGCCTCTGCTCAGGCCTATCAAGAGAATGGAAGCTTCCCAAACACACACCAAGCAACAGGATCCCCACTTCCTGGTCCGAATGACCCCGTCCCCTCCCGGCCCAGCAGGCCGGCGGCCCCGGGCTCCGGGGCGGAGGGCAGGGCGAGGCCGTCGCAGTGCGGGTCAGACCCGCAGCAGGGCCCGGACCCTGCCCTCTCCTGCTCGGACTCCGTACCCTGCTCCTGCTGGGGCCTCAGCCCTGCCCGGACCGTGGGCTGTGACTCCGTACTTGCCGGGCCCCTGAGCCGCGACCCCGGCCCTGCCCCTGCCCAGCCCTAGCCCTGACGGCCCCCGGCCCTGGTCTACCTGGACCCCAGCCCTACCCAGACCCCTGCCCTGCCGGACCCTGCACAGACGCCGACCCCAGCCTGGACTCTGGCCCTGCAAGCCGCCGCCGCCCTGCCCGCCACCCAGCTCTGTCCGGCCCGGTCCTGCCCGCCGCCCTGCCAGCCGCGTCCTCCGGGAAGATGGCGGCCCGTGACAGGCGGGCGCGGCGCGGGTCCGAGACGGCGGGTCGCGGAGAGGTGGAGCGGAGGAAGAGATGGGGCCCGGGACCTGCACGGCCGCCGCGCTCACCTGTCAGCGCCGCCGCCGCCCGGCCGCCGACCGCCGCAGCCCCGGTGCCCGGTGACCGCGCCACACGCGGACGGGCCGTGAGGGAGGGGCGGGAGCAGGGGCGCGGCCGGCCCGGGCGAGCGGCGGGGGACGGCGCGGCGCGGGCTGGCGGCGGGCGGCGGCAGCTACTTCCCGTTTCGGGCCCAAAAATGCCTCAACCTCGCGACTCCGGCGCCCCAACGCTCCTTCCCGTTCGCATGAGAACACACAGCTCCCGCTTCCGGGACTCAGCGGAAATCCCGCCCCGCGCGCCCGCGCTCCCGCGCACCCGCGCGCTCGCGAACTCTCCCGCTGGGCCCCCGACTGGTGCTTCGAACCCAGGAGAGCCTCTCGTCAGGGAAGCGCGGCGGTCCAATTGGCCGCGCGCGTGGTTCAACCCGCCCCTCCTCCCGGCCACTCCGCGCACGCACCCCACTTGCCCCGGCGCCTGTGATAGGCACGGGTGCGCACGCAGCCGGGCCCCGCCCCTTGCACATTTCCCGACCCCGCCCCGCGGTCCCCAGCTGAGTAGTTGTGGTCGGGGAGACCGCAAACCTTGGCCTTATCGCCGCGGGACCGCGCCCCCGCGCCCCTCCTCCCCTAGACTTGCCCTGGCGGTCTGCGAGTCGGTGGAGGTCTGGGAGCCCCGTGAGCGTGCTGAGGGGAAGGCGGTCGGGCCGTAGGTACCTTCACTCTCTCGCTCCTCGGCCGGACAGCAACTTTCTCAAAAGATTTCAGGGAGAGTGCTGAAGATTCGGGTATCTTCCCAAACGCGACAATATGTCACCCACCTCTGACTCATTTTGTGGGGAGAAAGAAACAAAAGGAAAGCACGTACACCTCCTTAAGCTTGGGGCCCGACTCCCTGTACACCTGCCCTTGTTGATTATTGATGGTATAGACATATATATGAATCAGGCCAAATTGCAGGATTTAGCCCCTGTTATAAAGGTTTTCTGGGTCACTCTGTCCAGACTTACGGTGCACCTGTACTTCTTATGTGTTCCTCCTATTGTATTCTGCATTCCAGACTTACATGTACCTATCGGGAGGGTCACAGTATTGCCCTCAATGTGGGTGCCTCCTGCTTTGTGATAATGTTGTCACATCGTGTCTCTAAGACTTAACGTGTAAGTTAAATAATGACATTCATAACACTGTCCTTAAGGAGAATAATCACGTAAGACTAAGATTTCTTCTAACTTTGTATCTAACTAAGGTACGTACTGAAATCATGTACGTATTTTAGAGGGAGAGATAAAAAAAAAACAGCGTTGAAACTCACTTTTCAAGAGAACCTACCTGCTGGATATGTTGCATAGCTCTTCTCAGGTGCCTCATTTATACTTACGACTGCTTGTAACCTTTCAAACCAAGGCCTCTACTCTGGGCCGTTGACATCATCCCTGGGCCCAGTGATATATATGGTCTACCTGTGAAATATCAGGAATTCCCCAAAGGTGGTAAATTAGACTTTTGCCATTTTGCTATATGGACAAGTTTCTCAATTACGAAAAAGACTAAAAACCTAAATGATCGGCGTATGCATTAGATTTAATGGTATCTCTTACTTTCTGTCCATGTCATGTGATCCTTCCTGAACAATTGACACTGGGCTGACACAGTGTCAGCCTATGTTCCCCTATGATTTTTTTTTTTTGACCTGTGTTTCAAATGAAACATCCGTTTTCACCTTGAGATGTGCGGTTATAACATAAAACACACTTTTATGGCATTTCTACTTTAAAAGATAAGATCAAGTTTAAAAAACCATTTTAACATAAACTGATCAAACTACATCAAGCAGTTACAACTCCTACCCATCTATCCTATCTAAAACGTCTTTATTTCTCCCCCTAAGGGTGGATCTCCTTCTCTCCCAATTGTTTTCATAGCATGGAGGCTGGTTTCTGCTTCCAGGTCTCCTCACCCCATCACTCATCATGCCAACAGAGATTTCCTTTCAAAGCTTCCTCACCATCCACCCGTGAGTCGAGACCTGTTGTGTGCCCCGAAAGGCAAAGTCCACATTGTGTTCCGTGGACGAGAAGGCTCTAGCCTGCTTTGGCCTGTCCTGTCCATCTCCTTTTCAGTCCTAGGGTCAGACACCCTAACCTTTCGATCACACTCAAGTAACAAGCATTTCAAAGTAAGTGCTGTAGTTACTGGGTGCAAATGGGAATAACACAGAGGATTTACACTATGGGACCTTACCGGTTACTGAAAGGCATATCAACTGACAATAGCCATAGTGTGTGGCGAGTCCTGTTGAAGACCAGAGCAAAACAGGATCATGGGTTCCCAGATGTTTGCTGCTCCTGAAGTTGACCATAGGGTGTCTTTTCGAAAATTCCTGAGCATTCCTGTGATCCTTTAGAGTCCTTCATCGGTGCTTTCCCCTCTGCTGGAAGCGTCCTTCCTCTACTTCCACTTCTGGTAAAATCTGGCTAATTTCTGAAGCTTCAGCTCAAATGTCAACCATAAATCTTTTCCTTTTACATCGTCCGTCCGTTTCCCTTCTGGGCACTCTTAGTAGTCTGTTCATAGCTCTTTTAAAACTGTTATAACAGTATTTACATGACTGTTTGCAGAACAAGGGAAGAGACCAACCAGTAAGTGTGATATCTAGCACCATCTGGAAGGTGAGAGTATAGGACCTCCTTAAAAATGTCTGTTGACTTGACCAATGAAAAAAGCAAAATATTATTCTCTTAGTAAAAGCCTAAATTTCAGCTAATATAAGAACATTCTTTCATTTCCTGTTAAAAAAAAAAACACCTTTTGTCCGTGTGTGTATCATCATTAGAAATTAGTTTACCTATATGTTAGCAAACTCATATGTAGCACTCAAACTATATTCCTAATGATCTAGAACTATCCATTTCCCCATGAATTCAACACTCAGCAAGTCCCAAGCACAGCAGGGAGCTGTGCTAAGTGCTGGGGAGACACACAGCAGCACAGACCAGAAGGAAGGGGAGCAGTGAGGGATAATGAAGAATGAGGATGACTATGGAGTGTGCACAGAGTGCCCAGGTAGCCAACACATGGCAGGTGCTGAAGCCAGCTTGGCAAGGAATTAGGGAAAGTGGTAACTAAGCCAAGGCCAGAGAGACAGGAGTGGAGGGAATGCCAGCAAACCTCCCAGCAGGGAGGGAGAGGCCAGTCCTGGCCAGAGAACGGAAGGGTTTGAACATGGCAAAGCATAAAGTGAAGTTGATGAGAAGGGGGGTGGGCACAGCACAGCTCAGAGGGGTAAGCAAGGAAAGAACCCCAAGGGTCTTGTGAGCCACTTCAAATGTTTGAACTTGATAGTGATTCAAGACTTCATGATGACGTAAGAGGGGACTTGTAATCTGGAGGATCTCTGGCCTTCAAAAGCCACCCAAATAGAAATACAATAAGGAATGGGCTTAGTCAAAATTAGGTGAAAATATTGAAATGGATAATGACAGTAAATATTGGAACACTATTTTAAAAAGAGTACATGAGTTCATACTAAGAAATATAAATATAAATATGGGTAAATGACACATATAAGTTATCATCATTTCCATTTTATATATTAGGAAAGTGAACCTCAGAGATATAAAACAATCTGCCCAAGATTCCCAAGCCAGTGAGTAGAAAGCCAGGCTAGAACCCCAGATAGGGTGCATTTCCCACTATACCATAATGTTTTCCATTTTCTGTCAGCAGAATGGAAGTCCCTTTGTGGAAACCTCACATTTCACTCAGTGGAAATTTTTTTTGCTATACATTGCTCAACATAGCAAAGTGGAAAACAAATAGCTTTCTATATAAAGCCTTAACCAGACTTAATCTATTGCTCTCTGATAAAATCCAGTCAGACTGTGACATTTGTGCTCAGAAAAGAACAGCTTCAATTATCCTTGAAGACATTAGTGTGTTCTATGGGTTCAGCTCTGGTTATGTAATGTTTCTGAATGAAGATAGGAGTTATTTTAAGTCTACTTGAAATTAGAATTCTTTCCGTCTTGAGGTCTTGATCCTGTTACCACATCCTAGTGTGTTTGCTGCAATGTAGGTGGATGTGGCTCTTCTCGGTATACTCCTCTAACACCCCCCAAAACAGGACTATTCAGCGAACCACTGTAAAGTCCCTGTTTTGATTTTGAGCATGAAATTATTTGCTAAGGGGTATGCAACAAAATGCTTATTTTTGTAAGTGTACAAAAAAAATGCTACATATGATGTAGGCTGTGTTCTCAAAGATATTACAATGTTTGGGGGGAGATGAGATACTGTGAATGAGACAATGTATAACAAAATACTAAATAAGAAGACAAATGTGTTACTCTGAAACTAAGTTCTCTGGTCGCCAGGGGTAGGGAGGGCTCTTAGCTTGCAGTGTAGCAACTTCAATGACCGATCAGTTTCTGGACTAAGAAGACAGTGTGAGCTTGGCTTTTATGGTGAACAGTGAGAAAACTGGAGTAATATCAGAGAATGCACGATGGGAGGTAGCGAGAGGCAATATGAGAAACAAGAAGTGCAGGCTAGCCCCAGGTTGTGACTGTCAGCACCAAATCAAGGAGATTTGACTGCATCCTGTAGGCAATTAGAAGACTTTGAAAAGATAAAATTGCACTTAGAAGTTGTTTAGTTCAGGTGAAACTAGAGGTTGATCTAAGTACTACAAGTATTGAATGTTGGGCAGAAAGTTGGGCCTTAAGATCTTAAATAGACAAAATCAGTGGCTCAGGTAGTCAGGTTAGTTGTGGCAAAGTAGCAGAAACCTATTCCTCTAAGGTGAAGGGAGCTCAGACCCTGGACTTTCAGGTCAGGTCTTTTGCTGAAAATGAGGTTGCCTAGCAGGTTGGAGAAGTGACAGGTCTGTAAAAGTGGCTGTGAGGAATGTGCTTGGGAGAAAATGAATGTTGGAGATGGCCCCTTTACTGCTAAGTTGCTTTTACAGATTTTAAGGGTCTCAGCCCACTTTTCTCTCCCAACTAAGGTTGTCACATATCTTGTTGATGGAAGTCCTTCTCCGGCCTCCATCTGAGAATGGATGAATGTGGAGAGTCCCAATACCCCATGACATTGCTATTCCTTCCAAGTGATTGCAGTTTCAGCTGGTGTTATAGTAATCCAGTATTGCATAATATATATTTTGCCTTAATTTATATTTCTTGTGTTAATTAGTGTGCTTGAGAACATTCAGGTATGTGTGTTAGTCATATCTATTTTCTCTTGGCCAGTTTAGATTCAGGTTTATTATGAGAAGCATCTGATGGAAACAGCTTAGAAATGGACTGGGGGAGCATAATTATGTTAAGGAAAATAGGAGAGCATAGTAGGGGAAACAGAAAGATAAAGGTACAGAAAGGGAGGGGACTACTTGGATCAGACTTCTCGACCCTCCTAGGAGCCTGACCCCCTCATTTTTCCCAGGACCAGATTTCCACATGCTTCTGCCTACACCCTTTTATTCTCTCTGGGTCAGATCCATTTTCCTAGGTCCCAGTTTCTCCCAAATAATTTATTTTAACAAGATCCTCTTTTGCAAATATCATATTTGCACACACTCAAACCAGAGGTCAAAAGAGACTTTGCCTGGAAGTTGGTTCTGCTTCAGGTGGAACAGCCTCTGCAAAGTGTAGAAGGCAGGGGGCTACCATATCTAATAGTGGGAGTATTACTGATATTCAGCTTTGAATGACTAGGGAACCCCTATGATCATCATAAATACGGGAAGTTATTTTAATTTCATGATCTAATGATATTTTTGGAACCATGGTCCCCTCTCTTGGGTGATCACGTTGAGGGAAGCCTGCTGACATGTCATAAGGACACCCCAGCAGCTCTAGATGGGTCCAGGCTCCTACCAAAGGCATGGGGGCCCCTAGGAAGTGGGTCTTCCAGCTCTAGCACAACCTTCAGGTGAGATCACATGCAGCCCAAGCTGCTTCTCAACTGAGCCTTGTGTGATACTCTTGCACGGGAACTAACCAGCTGAGCCATTCGAGTACTTAATTCCTTTTTGAAATGGTAAACTGGAGCTTTGCTTGTTGTGTATTATTCTGAAGGTTGGGCTCAGCCAGCCTCCCTCATGCTGTAACTCTTGTCTAATGGTGAGACATACGTTGGTGCCTTTCCCAGGAGAGCATATTGAATGTACATAAGTGTGTATCAGAAGCCAGTTTTTAGCCTTAATTCTGAACAGGAATGATTTCTGTCAGATTTTCTTTTTAATGAGAGTTGATTTGTTGAGCTAAGATTGACATTATAAAGTCTCTCTTTTTTTTTCCTTTTACTAACAAAGTTATGCAGGAGAAGTGGGCAGTGAGGGTAATGGGCTTTGAGAATCAGTACATAAGATGCTGCAGGAGACCAGGAGAGCAATGGGAGGGCAACACCATTTGAATAGTAATTGTAGTTTTTTCTGATCTTCTTGCCTACTTGTAAGCCCTGGGATACCAGGGGCACTGTTGTCCCTAACACCTGCAAATGCCTGGCACCCAGTGTCATGGGGCTGTGTGTGGCTGGCGTCCTAGAAGAAGATGGCCCCTCAACATTTCTGATGAAGGAAGAGGGTATCCCGAGTAGGAGAATGGGGCAGGGAGGAGAGAGGAAATGTGGGGTGAGGGTGAGAACATAAGCTCATCTGTCTCCAAGGCCTCAGAAAACAAGGAAGAATGTTAATAGCATGACCCAAAATCAGTCCTTCTGGTATGTAACAAATGTGAATTAGAAAAAAATGAACCAAAGGACAGGAATTCTGAAGTCCGACTTCTCCACTGACACAGCTGTCTTGCTTTAGGATTCTCAGGAAGCTTCTGCACATTGGAGGCGCTAGTTATTTACTCACTTAACACCATGTCACTAAAGACTAAAACTTCCAAACTCACCCCAAGATGGGAATATGTAGTGATCGACGTTTGCCTCACTGTCAGTAGGGAAATCTAAATAATCTAATTAATACGATTATATCAGCTTGTCCCATCATACTGCTTTGGTAGGTAGTTGGTTAGTTTTCACAACAAGGAGAAGGTGGAAATCTTGTTCGGCATCACGGGCCTGATTTTAAGACCCTTAGAAAATGTGGGGAGGGGAGCGTGGGTCTTAGATTGAGCAGAAGTGGATTTGAATCTCAACTTCCACTCTGGCCCCTTCCCAGTTCGATGGACAGGTACCTATCATTTTTATTCAGAGGAAAATGAGTTTCTCTTCCTGCCGAGCCCTGTGCTTTGGATTTTTATTCCTGGCCTCTCGAGTGGTGCTGACTCCGCCCTGCCCCGCCTCCACAGTCCACCTTCTGGGCTGACCTGCACCTGACTCAGTCCCTGCGTCTTATCTCAAAGTGCTTCGTTCTGTTCCAGTTTCTGCTTCTGGTGCTTATCTTTGACTTCTGATTAAAATCAGCCCATAAACAATTTGTTAAAAGCTAGTGTCTGAAGGTTGGTTAGAGAATTAGATGCTTTTAAGCCTCAGTGAACACATGATAGTCCTAGTTGTATGCATGGTTCGTGGGCAGCAAATTGTTGACAATATTGAACAAAATTTGAAACTCAGTAAATATTGGTTGATCTTATGTTTATGGATTTTTAAATGTTTCCAATTTTTCATGTGCTATATTAGTAAGCATAGATTATGAATTATGGTTATAATTTATGTTTTATATTATTATATTATGAACATAATTTAAAGAAACTTTAGCATTGCTGTCTGTTATGGACTGAGTGTTTGTGTCCACCCCACATTTATACATTAAAGCCCTAATGCCCAGTGTGGCTGTATTTATAATTGTTATCTTTACAAATAAATACACATTTGTCCAGAAGGATGTATTAAGGTGAGCAAATTACTTTTCTTATAATTTTTAGGGCAATTAATATGGTAGTTTCTTCAGTTATTAGAATAATCTTAAAAGGTTAGGAAAATAAACATTTCCTCTAACATCTGTCCTCTAATTCATTATGGAAACTGATGGGAGTCCATGCAGGGTCTAGGGCCTGGGGGCCTCATTTCTCTCTCTAATTTTTAGCAAATTATTCAAGTTCTTTGGGCCTCATTTCCTCAATTTGGGATTTCCCCCCCCCTCTTAATAAAAGCTTTTATTAGCTTTTGTTCTCTTTGTACTTGAGTTTGTATACTTTCTTTTGCCTTGTCATAAAGTTCACTGACCTTTTGCATACAAAAATAGATTAAAACATTGTTCATACTATTTTGGTCCTTTTTTCTCCCTGAGTGTCATTTTGGATCATTGGTGTGTCTTTAACTTCATTTACCTTTTCTTCTGCACTGTCTAACCTGCCATTAATCCCATCCAGTGTATGTTTTACCTCAGAAACTGAATTTTTTTCTCTCTAGAAATTTGACTTGGGCCTTTCTTTTCATTTTTCATTTGTTAACCTCTATGAACAAGCTTTACTTTTAACCTATTTGTGACTTTATATTTAAGTGGGTTTCTAGTAGGCACCATATAGTTGGGCCTTTTTATTGTGTTTAGTTCACTTATATTTAATGTGAGAATTAACATGTTTAGGTTTAAAATAATAACATGGAATGCCCTGTTTATCCCATTTGTCTTTGCTACCCTTTTCCTCTTTTTCTACCTTCTTTTGGAGTAACTGAGTATGTTTTATGATAATTTATCTCCTTTGTTGGCTTATTAGTTGTAACTTTGTTATTTAAATGGTTCCCTTGAGTTTATAGCATGCATCATTAACTCATCAGCATAAGTTCAAGTGTTAGTATACCTCTTTATGTATAGTAACAGGACCTTATAATAGTATATACTTCCATCTTCTGTAGCAAGATCAGCCCATGTCATTAAATTTGCCTGATTCGCAAATGATATTCCTTCTAACACAATTCCACAAATGTTTCCCAGGTTTCTACTGAACACATAAGCAATATATAAAAAAGATAAATATCTCATGACTACATTGAAGTTATCCAAGGAATGCAAAGTAGGTTAAAATGTGTCTAATTTTCTAAGTAATATAATTTACCAGTATATCTGGCTACCATAACTAATACCACAGAAAGGATAGTTTAGATAACAGAATTATTTTCTCACAGTTCTAGACACTAGAAGTCCAAGATGAAGGTTCCAGCAGATTCGGCTCGGACAGCTGCCTTCTCACTTTGTCGTCACATGGCCTTTCCTAGTTGTCTGCATCTGAATGACTGTGCCCACTTTGCTCCTCCCTAGCCTTAGGCTCAAAGGCCTTCATGTCCAGGACCATCTCTGCCCATCTTGACGGGAGATCTGGCTGCCTTGAGCTTCTGAGTAGCTAAGCAGTTTGTGTAGTGCCCCCGGCGAATGCTGCACAGTTGGGTCTCTGTGGTTCAAGTGGCTTGGAAATGCAGTGACACAGGTCATTCTTAGCTGCTTCTCACCATTTTGAGCCCTCTGGGGAAGAGCGGGGAAAGATAGATTACTCCTATGGTAAAGCAGTAGGTTGGATGCTGCTTTACTATAGGAGCAGCGGGTAAAATCTCCTCAATTTGTTGAATCAGATGATTGAACTAGAAATTATACTATGACCTAACAGAGCAGATGTATTAGACCACCAAAAACCCTAAAAGATATTCTTTTTCTTTTTTTGAAAACGTTTGGGGATGAGGACCTGGGTCGAAGCGAACTGGGAATAAGAACTGCCATCACTTTGACTCAGATACTTCATTTTTTGAGCTCTAGAAGTGAGCCTACTCCGGGGTGAAAGGGAAGCAAGGGCCAGCATTTCACCACAAAACCAGCAGACCTTGCCAACCAACCAACCAACCAACCAACCAACAAACAAACAAACAAACAAAAAATGGTTTGTTCTGCTTCTTTCAGGCGTGGAAAAAATATGACTCAGTTCTGTCCAGTAGCCCGAATGGCAGAGGTGTTGTGGACTTTCTGGGCAGTGAGTGACCCACACGTTTCAGCTCAGAGGCCACCGACCTCTGCCACGGTCAGTGATGCACAGTGTGACAGTGGAATGAGGGAAGGGGGTTTCGAACTTCTCAGAGCCGAGAAGGACACATTCTCTGGTCCTGGAAGAGGAAGTTAAGAAGTCTCAGATTTCTCGACCAACTGATGAATAGCGGTTTCTTCTTTAAATTTTAGACTCTCCCAATGATGAAGTTAATTACACGATTTTTAAAAATTAGTAAACCAAACCAAGTGGTTTAAAAGTTGACACGATAGTGGACTTGAGTGGGACAAGAAGACATCACGAGGGCAGGGGCCAGCCAGCACGTGGCTTCAACAGGCACTTTTCTCCTCTGCACACACTGTGCGCAATAACCCAGTGTGGAAAACACAACTCCGAATACAGAAGGCAACCTTCTGCGTTTTTAAATTAAACTTTTAATTTTGAAGTAATTGTAGCTTCCTGTACATTTGTAAGAAATAATACAGAGGCTCACAGGTTACATCTCCCAGTTTCCCATGCTGGTGGCATAGTGCAGAGTGGAAGTGCAACACCACAACCATCTCTCTGACACTGACAACCCACTGAAGGTGTAGAACACCTGCTTCTGCCTTAGTCCTGGTAACCACTGATCTCTTCACCATTTCCAGAAGTTCGTCTTTTCAGGAATGTTCTATAAGCAAAGTCATAGAGTCTGTAACCTTGTGGCTTCTTCAGCACAATTCTCTTGAGAGTCACTCAGGTTGTGCGTGTGTATCCATAGTTTGTTCCCCTTTTTCAGCTTTTTAATTTATTTCAAATAATCAACGTTATACAAAAAAAGTAATTGTGCACAAGAGATATTTTGTGCAGAAAAAGGTTGAAATAATCTTTTTGTTTTTGTTTTTTAAAGTATATTTTATTCATTATGCTATTATAGTTATCCTAATTTTTTTCTCCTCTCTATCCCCTTCTGCCCTGCATCCCCCCACCCTCCAGTATTCCCCCCACCCTCATTTACTTCATGTCCCTGGATTGTACATATAATTTCTTTGGATTCTCCATTTCCTATACTATTCTTAACTTCCTCCTGTCTATATTGTGCCTACCAATTATGCTTCTTATTCTCTGTATATTTCCCCCCATTCTCTCCCTCCCCACCCCCCTACCTACTGATAACCCTCCATGTGATCTCCATTTCTGTGATTCTGTTCATCTTCTAGTTGTTTCCTTAGTTTGTTTTGGGGGTTTTGGGTTTTTTTTTTCAGGTTCAGTTGTTGATAGTAGTGAGTTTGTTGTCATCTTACTGTTCATAATTTTTATCTTCTTTTTCTTAGATAACTCCCTTTAACATTTCATAATACGGGCTTGGTTATGATGAACTCCTTTAGCTTTACCTTATCTGGGAAGCACTTCATCTGCCCTTCCATTCTTAATGAAAGCTTTGCTGGATAGAGTAACCTGGGATGTAGGTCCTTGCTTTTCATGACTTTGAATACTTCTTTCCAGCCCCTTCTTGCCTGTAAGGTTTCTTTTGAGAAATCAGCTGATAGTCTAATGGGAACTCCTTTGTAGGTAACTGTCTCCTTTTCTCTTGCTGCTTTTAAGATTCTCTCCTTATCTTTCATCTTGGTTAATGTTGTTATGATGTGTCTTGGTGTGTTCCTCCTTGGGTCTAATTTTTTGGGGACTCTCTCAGCTTCCTGAATTTCCTGGAAGTCTATTTCCTTGCCAGATTGGGGAAGTTTTCTTTCATTATTTTTTCAAATAAGTTTTCAATTTCTTCCTCTTCCTCTTCTCCTTTTGGCACCCCTATGATTTGGATGTTGGAATGTTTAAAATTGTCCTGGAGTTTCCTAAGCGTCTCCTCTTACTTTGAATTCTTATTTCTTCATTTTGTTCTAGTTGACTTTATTTCTTCCTTCTGTTCCAAATCATGTATTTGAGTCCAGGTTTCCTTCCTTTCACTGTTGATTCCCTGTATATTTTTCTTTATTTCACTTTGCATAGTCTTCAACTGCTTCCTCTATTTTGCATGTGTGTTCAATCATTTCTGTGAGCATCCTGATTACCAGTGTTTTGAACTCTGCATCTAATAGGTTGGCTCTCTCCTCAAGATTTAGTATTTTTTTCTGGAGTTTTGATCTGTTCTCTCATTTGGGCCATATTTCTTTGTCTTAGTGTGCCTGTTACATTATCAGGTGCCTTAGGTATTCACCAGGGTGGGACAACCCACTTCACTGTGTTATGGTGCTATGGGGGAGGGGGGGACGACAGAGAGGGAACAATGCCACTTGCCTGGCTCTCACCCTGCTTTCAGTCATTTCTCATGCTACCCACAGGCAAATTGGGCCCTTTGGTGCTGATCCCCAGAGGGGTGAGTTTATGTATGTTCTAGGACCCTGTGCATCTGCAACAAACTCCCTTGTGAGGCTGGGAATTTCTCCTGCCACTGTAACCCCCACAGATTTTTACAGTCAGAGGTTTTGAGGCTTTATTTCCCCATGCTGGAACCCTGGGTTGCCTGGTCTATCTTGCTCCCCAGTTGTTCCTCCCGGCTTATCTGAATGCTGGTGGGACCATCTGGTCCACCAGCCACTGCCTCGAGTGCCTGGTCCACCAGCCAAAGCCTTGCAGTGCACTTGTCCAACCCGGCTACTCATGTCTGCCCCTCCTACCAGTGTGGATGTATGTTTCTTCTTTACCTTCTTGGTTGTTGGACTTCCATACAGTTCAATTTTGTGGTAGTTATGGTTGTTTTTTGTTTTTAAATTTGTTGTTGTCCTTCTTTTGGTTGTGTGAGGAAGCAACAAAGCATATCTACCTATGCCTCCATCTCTGCCAGCTCACTGTTGTTTTAATTTGCATTTCCCTGATGGCTCATTATGTGGAGTGTCATTATGCTGAACATATTTTCATGTGCTTATTTGCTATCTGTATATCCTCTTTGGTGAAATGTCTTTTCAGATATTTTATCCATTTTCTACTTGGATTGTTTGTTTTTTATTGTTGAGTTGAATTTTGAAAGTTCTTAATATAGTTGAGATACTAGTCCTTTGTTGGAAATGTGTTTTTTAACATTTTCTCCCATTTTGTAGTTTGTCTTTCCATCTTCCAAACATATTTTTTTATAAAACCATACAAAAGGTTTTATTTTGATGAAAACCAATGTATTAGTTTATTCTTTTATGTGTCATATTGATAGTGTGATATCTAAGAAATCTTTGTTTAGCCATAGACTCAAATATTTTCTGGGTTTTTTCTAAAAGTTTTATGGCTTTCTGTTTTACATTTAAGTCTGTGATCCATCTTGAAATGAGGTAGACTGATTTCTTCACTTTATTCTTCTTTTTCAAAATTGGTTTAGCTATTCTAGATCTTTTCTCTTTCTGTATATATCCTAAGATTTTCTATGTCTATAAAATATCTTCCTAGCATTTCAACAAGAACTATATTGAATCTGTATATCTGTATTATATCGATGTGGAGAGAATTGGATCTTTACTATGTTTAGCCTTCCAATCCATGAACTCCCTACATTTCTCCATTTATTTTTATCTTTTTCTTAAAAAAAGATTTTATTTATTCATTTTTTAGAGAGGGGGAAGGGAAGGAGAAAGAGAGGGAGAGAAACATCAATGTGTGGTTGCCTCTTACACACCCCCTCCTGGGGACCTGGCCCACAACCCAGGCATGTGCCCTGACTGGGAATCGAACCAGCAAACGTTCGGTTCGCAGGCTTATGCTCAATCCACTGAACTACACCAGCCAGGTATTTCAATCCTTTTGATATCTCTCATTGGCATTTTGTAAACATGATGTATTTTATTTACACCTAAGTATTTTATTTCTTCAGGGATTGTAAATTACATTGTATTTTTAAATTTGGTGTCTATATACAAATACTGTAAAGTTAATTTTGTATGTTTACTGTGTATCCTGTGATCCTGCTGAACTCATTCTAGAAGTTTTTTTGTTGATGACTTGGGATTTTCTATGTAGAGAATTGTGTCATCTGCAAATGACAGTTTTCTTTCTTTTATTTACTATTTCCTTTTCTTTGTTTATTGCACTGGATAGCACTTCCAGCACCATGTTGAAAAGAATAGTGAAAGCAGACCTCCTTGCCTTGTTCCTGGTCTAAGGGGGAAAGCACTATCTTTACCAGTAAATACACTGTTAGCTATAGGTCCATGTGTTTAATTATGTTGAGAAAGATCCACTTTATTCCTATTTTTCTGAGAGTTCTCTGTTTTCTTTTTATCATGGATGTGTGTTAATTTTATTAAATGCTTTTCCTGCATCAGTTGATATGCTTTTTCTTCTTTAACCTGTTAATGTGGTAGATTACATTAATTAATAGTTGAATAGTAAGTCAGCCTTCTACCCGTGGAATAAACATGGCCATGGAATAGAATTCTTTTTATATATGCTGAATTCTATTTGCTATTTTGTTCCAAAGTTGTATATCTACATTTATGAGGATGTTGATCTGTAGGTTTCTTTTTGGGTACTATGTTTGGTTTTAGTATCAGAGTCATACTAGCTTCATGAAATAAATGAAGAAGTGTTTTCTCCTGTTCTGTTTCATAGAAGAGATTATGTAGAATTGTAGTTAATTCTTTAAATGTTTCATAGCATACTGCAGTGAAATCATCTGGGCCTGGAGATTTTAATATTTTGGGGCAAGTACTTGCTTTCTTTTTTTAAAAAATATATTTTAATATATTTATTGATTATGCTATTACAGTTGTCCCATTCCCCCTCTCACTCCACTCCATCCTGCCACCCCCTCCCTCCCACATTCCCCCCCTATAGTTCATGTCCATGGGTCATACTTATAAGATCTTTGGCTTCTACATTTCCTACACTATTCTTACCCTCCCCCTGTCTATTTTCCACCTATCATCTATGCTACTTATTCTCTGTACCTTCCCCCCCCCTCCCCTATTGACAACCCTCCATGTGATCTCCATCTCTATGGTTCTGTTCCTGTTCTAGTTTGCTCTTGTTTTTGTTTTAGGTGTGGTCATTAATAACTGTGAGTTTGCTGTCATTTTTACTGTTCCTATTTTTGATCTTCTTTTTCTTAGGTAACTCCCTTTAACATTTCATATAATAAGGACTTGGTGATGATGAACTTCTTTAACTTGACCTTATCTTAGAAGCACTTTCTCTTCCCTTCCATTCTAAATGATAGCTTTGCTGCATAGAGTAATCTTGGTTGTAGGTCCTTGCCTTTCATGACTTGAAATACTTCTTGCCAGCCCCTTCTTGCCTGTAAGGTCTCTTTGGAGAAATCAGCTGACAGTCTAATGGGAAGTCCTTTGTAGGTAACTGTCTCCTTTTCTCTTGCTGCTTCTAAGATTCTCTCCTTCTCTTTAATCTTAGGTAATGTAATTATGATGTGCCTTGGTGTGTTCCTCTTTGAGTACAGCTTCTTTGGGACTCTCTGAGCTTCCTGGACTTCCTGGAAGTCTATTTCCTTTGCCAGATTAGGGAAATTCTCTTTCATTATTTGTTCAATTAAGTTTTCAATTTGTTGTTCTTCCTCTTCTCCTTTTGGCACCCCTATAATTTGGATGTTGGAACGTTTCAAGATGTCCTGGAGGTTCCCAAGCCTCTCCTCATTTTTCCGAATTCTCGTTTCTTCATTCTTTTCTGGTTGAATGTTTCTTTCTTCCTTCTGGTCCACACCGTTGATTTGAGTCCCAGTTTCCTTCGCATCACTATTGGTTCCCTGTACATTTTCCTTTGTTTCTCTTAGCATAGGCTTCATTGTTTCATCTCGTTTTCGAACAAATTCAACCAATTCTGTGAGCGTCTTGATAACCAGTGTTTTGAACTGTGCATCCGATAGGTTGGCTATCTCTTCCTCGCTTAGTTGTATTTTTTCTGGAGCTTTGAAGTGTTCTGTCATTTGGGCCATTTTTTTTTTTTTTTTTTTTGGTCTTGTCGCGTCTGTTACTTAAAGGGGCGGAGCCTTAGGTGTTCACCAGGGCGGGGTAATGCTGGTCGCTGTGCTGTGACACTGGATGTGGGGGAGGGGCCGAGAGGGAGCAATGGCGCCCACTCCACTCTCCACCTGATCTCAATCTTTCACTCCGCTACCCACAATCAAACTGGGCCCCTCTGGTGCTGGATCCCGAGTGGGTGGGCTTGTGCACACTCTAGGCTCCTGTGGGTCTCTCCAACGACCTCTCCTGTGAGGCTGAGAGTCTCTCCTGCTGCCGCCCCAACCCCCATGGGCGTTTTCAATCAGAGGTTTGAGGCTTTATTTCCCCTAGCTGGAGCCCGGGGTTGCGTGGTCTGCTTCGTTCCCCACCATTTGTCCCGGTTTATCTGTGCGAGTGTGGGGCCACAGGGTCTGCTAGTGGTGGGACTGCCTGCCCCATTCATCCACACTCCACCAGTCTCGGTCCCGCCACGGCAACTCCAGTCCTCTCCACCCCCGCTGCCCTTCTCTGCCCCTCCTACCAGTCTGGATGAATGTTTATTTTTTATTTCCTTGGTGTCGGACTTCCTTGCCATTCGATTTTCTGTCAGTTCTGGTTGTGCGAGGAGGTGCAGTGTGTCTACCTATGCCGCCATCTTGGTTCTGCTTAAAATATATTTTATTGATTATGCTATTACAGTTGTCCCATTTCCCCCCCTTTATTCCCCTCCACCCTGCACACCCCCTCCCACCCACATTCCCCTCCCCTTTCGTTCATGTCCATGGGTCATACATATAAGTTCTTTGGCTTCTACATTTCCTATACTATTCTAAACCTCCCCCTGTCTATTTTCTACCTACCATTTATGCTACTTATTCTCTGTACCTTTTCTCCCTCTCTCCCCCTCCCACTTCCCTACGGATAACCCTCCATGTGATCTCCATTTCTGTGATTCTGTTCCCATTCTAGTTGTTTGCTTAGTTTATTTTTGTTTTTGTTTTTGTTTTAGATGTGGTTGTTAATAACTGTGAATTTGTTGTCACTTTACTGTACATATTTTTTATCTTCTTTTTTTTTAGATAAAGCCTTTTAACATTTCATGTAATAAGGGCTTGGTGATGATGAACTTCTTTAACTTGACCTTATCTGGGAAGCACTTCATCTGCCCTTCCATTCTAAATGAGAGCTTTGCTGCATAGAGTAATCTTGGTTGTAGGTCCTTGCCTTTCATGACTGCAAATATTTCTTTTCAGCCCCTTCTTGCCTGCAAAGTCTCTTTTGAGAAATCAGCTGACAGTCTAATGGGAACTCCTCTGTAGGTAATTGTCTCCTTTTCTCTTGCTACTTTTAAGATTCTCTCCTTCTGTTTAATCTTGGGTAATGTAATTATGATGTGTTTTGGTGTGTTCCTCCTTGGGTTCAACTTCTTTGGGACTCCCTGAGTTCCCTCACTTCCTGGAAGCCTATTTCCTTAGCCAGATTGGAGAAGTTCTCCTTCATTATTTTTTCTAAGTTTTCAATTTCTTGCTCTTCCTCTTCTCTTTCTGTTACCCCCTATGATTCGGATGTTGGAACGTTTGGAGATGTCCCAGAGGTTCCTAAGCCTCTCCTCATTTTAAAAAATTCTTTTTCTTCATTCTTTTCTGGTTGAATGTTTCTTTCTTCCTTCTGGTCCACACCATTGGTTTCAATCCCAGTTTCCTTCCCTTCATTGTTGATTCCCTGTACATTTTCCTTTATTTCACTTAGCATAGCCTTCATTTGTTCATTTAATTTGTGACCATTTTCAACCAATTCTGTGAGCATCCTGATTACCAGTGTTTGGAACTGTGCATCTGATAGGTTGGCTATCTCTTCGTCACTTAGTTGTATTTTTCTGGAGCTTTGATCCATTCTTTCATTTGGGCCTTTGTGTTTGTTTTGGTGTGCCTATTAGGTATAAGGGGCGGAGCCTTAGGTGTTCAGAAGGGCAGGGCAATCCGTGTCGCTGCATTGTGAGCTGTATGTAGGGGAGGGGTCCAAAAGGGAACGATGGCACTTGCTCTGGCCTCTGCCGGTTTTCAGTCACTTTCCCCCTACCCATAATCAAATTGGGCCCTTCTGGTATTGATTCCCAAGTGGGTGGGCCTATGCCTGTTCTAGGACCCTGTGGGTCTCTCCAACGAACTCTCCTGTGAGGCTGGGAGTCTCTCCTGCTGCCACCTCAACCCCCACCAGTGTTTTCAATCAGAAGCTTTGTGGCTTTATTTCCCTGAACTGGAGCCCTGGGTTGCACAGTCTGTCTCTCTCCCCAGTTGTTGCTCCTGGTTTATCCACATTCGAATGTGGGACTGCCCACTCTACCAGCTGCTGCCTCACTGGGTCTGCCAGCTGCCGCCTCACCCACCCCAGTCCTCCAGCCGCTGCCTTGCTGTGAGTCCTCTCTGCCCGACTGCCCATCTCCTCCCCTCCTACCAGTCTGGATGAATGTTTCTTTCTTAACTCCTTGGTTGTTGGACTTCCATACAGTTTGATTTTCTGTCAGATCTGGTTGTTTTTTGTTTTTAAATTTTTGTTGTCCTTCTTTTGGTTGTGCGATAAGGCACAGTATGTCTACCTACGCCTTCATCTTGGCCAGAAGTTCAGTACCTGTTTTCTATACATGATTTGATGGTATGTCAGTGAAAGAAACTCAAAGAAAAGGTATTATGTAAGTTGGTGCATATTAACATGCTGAAACTTTAATAAATTTTTGCATTTCATACAGTGACGTAGTGTTTATGCATACATATTTCCTTTGATCATCATATCAATGTTGTAAAATCAATGGTGCAGGATTAGTCTCATCTTTTAATTTTATTTCTGTTAAAGAAATGGGCTCAAATGTTGAACTCAGCTAAGTTCACTTAATAATTTAGGAAGGAGCAAAAATAATCTTGACACTCACATTTTCTGATTCACATTTTTTTTCCATGATAGGAAATATGAGGTTATATTAGTGTGGAGTTAAAAAAATTAGGCTATCTCAGAAAAGGTAGGTGAAAGTAAGAAAGGGTGATTGTAAAAACTAGGGTGATTGTCCCTAGTTGTTTCTTCATAGAAACATGTGTTCTCAAATGCTTGTTTATTACTTCAACAAGCACTTAAAAACATATATTGTGAAAGGAGTTCTGGAGGATTTTTAAAGCCCATCAGAAGAGATACTTTTAAAGGCAGCAGTCTGTACTATGGTCTTATTGTTTACATATCACCTTTTTGAGACCAAAGGTCCAGACCAAGCAGTATTTCAGTAGTATTTCCAAGAAGTATTTCAGTAGGTTAACTCTGCCTGTAACTATGGCATCCTATCATGTCTAATAAGCAGAGAGGGCAGTTGGAGGTGGACCGGAAATAAGAGGACAGAGCAGTAAGCTTTCCACTTGTTCTTCCAGACAGCTTTTCTTCACCCTGATATCTACCTCCCTTGCCAATGCTCAGAGAAGAGGAGATAATTAAGAAGAAAGGCAAATAGTCAGTAGTTGTACTTATGCTTCCAAAACGACCACACACATATTCAGAAAGTTCTGCTTTCTCCTTTCAGATTATCCAAATCTTGTACATCCTTCACGTGTTCCTCACTTATCATCTCTTTATGAAGGGTCTTGTACACATGGAGCTCCTCCTACCATTATTAGCATTTTTTTTTACACATTTCTTTACAGTATTGGGTGCATGGTCACTCTCTGAATAGATAGTAAACTCTTGGTTTCTGGCATCTGATTCTGCATGAGTTTATTCACTGCCCAGTTGAGTGTATGAGACACAGGTAGTGCACAGGCCATCATTAGGCCACCTGGTCTACTTGCCACACCCTGAGCATGCAGAGTGCTTTCCTCATTCATTCCTCACCTGGCTCTTCCCTCTGACTAGAATGTTCTTCTCCCCAATTCCAGGAACTTTGTCCCTGAGTTATTCTAATATGGTCAAATCTGTTAGGGAGTAGGAATGGTTGTGCTTTAAAAAGGGGGTGGGATTTGTTGCCTCCCCACCACTTCATGTGAACATTTCAAACAAGCTGAAATACTGAAAGAATCCTATCAGTGACATCCATATAGCAACCATTCACATTCAGCTGTTTCTATTGCATATAATTTTGAATGGGTTGTACTTACTTTACCTTACAATTCTTTTTCGGTGAATAAAGTAGCACAAATGAAAGTACTTGTAGAAAAAGCCATTAGGTCCAAGGTTTGGACCCAGGACTGGCATCTTTCAGTGGCTGGGTGAGGGGCTCCTGGGCTGCAGCCTTCCACCCCTGCACGTTCACTTGCCTTGGGGCCAGCTTCTCTCATAGCTTCCTGCTGAAATCAGTCTTACCCAGAAACCTAGCCTATTTGGCTAAAGGCCTGACACCCTTTGCCAGTCTTCCTTTCCTTCCCCCTAGTCTTTTCTCTCCCTTCTTTCTATTCCTGGAACTATGCTTGTTCCTCCCTGCAACTCTGAGTATCATCCACTGTTTATTTTTGCTGCCGTGACCCATCTTCTTGCTGCATTTTTCCAGGAAGTGAGTTTCTCTCCAGTTCAAGTCTGAATACTGCCTATTGGAATTCAGGGCCAGCCTGATCCTCAGGGTCAGCACCCTCCTTCTCGACCCTGGTTTCCTCCCCTCTCCTACCTTCCCCAGGGCCCATGACCCTGTGCTCTTAGTGTGGGTTGTGATGGGTGAAATCACCTTATTCCTCTAAGTGTCTGTAAGCATCATTAATAAGCTCATCTCTGTCTCCTTGAATTGTAGTCATCCAAAAATGTCTGATTTTCCTTACCAAATTTTAATCTCTAAGTGGCGTAAACAGTTTCTTACATGCTTTATACCACCAATAGTGTCCCCATATAAAAAAAGTGTTTGTTTCCTAAATGTATTCAATGAATTTACTGACAAGAGGAAAGAAGGGAATAACTGTCATAGAGTGGACTTAGAAAGATTTGAAGTCATTGTGGTGATCTGGATTTAAAGTAAGGGATGGGCCTAATAAGGAGGAAGGTGGGAAGTTCTAAGACAAAGTGCCAGAAGTGAGGTACCTCCTGCAAACAGAGGAAGGCGCACGTCTACACTCAAGTGAATATGGGTGTGCATGGTGGGGACCAGGGCAGTGCCTGATGCATCAGAAAGTCAGCTAGGAAAGGTAGAAGTGTTAGAATAGGTAATGGAGCACGTGGACGTGGCAGATAAGTGGGCATTTCAGGAAGGGCTTTGAGCTGCAGGTGAGCATGGCACGAGGACTGCTTCTCTAGATAACAACATGCAGGATGTAGATAGGTAAGGAGACCAAAGTAAGGAAGGACAAGGATTTATAACAAATAGTATCTTATCTTGGACTCTATTTGTTCCTTTGGGCAAAGGGGACATCCTCCCCTCACATCGGCTTGGAAGGTGGCAGATTTCAACTTTTAGTTTTGCAAAGAGAAGCCAGCTTTTTAAATCAGAAGTTTGGTATGTGGTAAATGTTTTCACAAACTCTTCTAAAGGTAATTGGGAAAGAAGTAAAAACAGAACATCCGATTAGGAAGGTTTATTATGAGATTCCTTCCTGGAAGTCAAATTTTTCCAGCAAGATAGATGAATGGGCTGCTGCCACCATTCTTTCCACATTCCAGAATGTTTAACAGTGTTTTTACTCAGAAAATCACTGGGAAACCTGACAGCAAATACACGGCCTGAATAATTTCCAGGGTTTTTCTTAGTGTGTGCTTTTTGCAGGAGCCCAGGGTAAAGCCTTCTCCCCTGTTCCGCTAGATTGCTTCAGTATTCTTGCTATTCTGGATACTGAGGGCAATAAACACCCTTATTTCCTGTCCCTCCCTTCTTAAAACCCCTTACACTTCTTGACTTGAAGACATCTCTCTTCCTATACTACTGCTTGAAGTCCAGGATAATCTTCAGTTTCATATTCTCTAACTTCTTCTCTAACCTTCAGAGAAAATACTTGAATTTGGTTCTTCTGGCAAGTTGACATAAGGGACTTTCAGAAACTACAGGGTGTAAACTCCACAGTTATCCCAGAGCCTGTGACACCAACATGCAGGCTCCGTGACTGTGACCTCCGTGGTCTGCTGCGTTGGGGGGCACATGGCTGCCACTGGCAGTTCTTTGGTCTGTTGGGTTGCAGTTTCAGTGAGTGTGAATCTGAAGAATACACTTTAACACAGAGGGACCTCATCCTCCTGTCACATGAGTGACATTTAGAGGTCAGGGAATGTTCATGCTCAAGGATGTGCCTGCCTTGGTGGGTCCCAGCATGCCCATGGGGGCTCAGACTTCTTTCAGAATCTGAGGGAAGTGGTGGACACTTTCCCTACAAAGATGCCCATGAGTTTTTGTCATTCAGGGCTGCACAGACAAACCACTGGTCCTTCCGTGGAACTACATTGTGAATCCTGTGTTAAGGCTTAGTCTGTGGCCTCCCTTGACCCCACCACAAAGGGGCCCATGACCCAGTGAACATATGACACCCACTCAGCAAAAGCAGAGCAAACAAGGAGCTTTAGTCATTGTCTTGTCCCAGGAATATTTCCTTTATTCTGGTTTATTTTGTCATATTTTGATTTTAGTTCAAGGGGACAGGTGTATTTTCCACACCAGAGCAGGGGGACATGGGGCCCCTTGGTCCTGCTTGGGGAGGTGATTGGTTCTGGCACTGCATTCTGAGTCTTTGTGCACAGCAGAGTCTGAACTGCCCCTGCCTCCATTCGTGTCCTCACTGACTCCTTGCTACCCGCAGATCTTCTCCGGTCCTCAGGGCTTCTGTGTATGTTGCCATCTCTTCTGAAATAGACTTTCCTGTCATTTTTCACCCAGAGAAAGCCAGGGAGCTTGGGCTTGTCCAGATGGAGGAAATAAACAAGGACTGGGGGAGAATAACAATAGGGTGCAGGTTGGGTGGCCAGGGATGGACTTCCCTGAGGTGGTGACATTCAGGCTGAGACTTGAAGGGTTCCAGGCAGAGGGTGCAGCATGCTCAAAGGCCCTGAGTGATAAAGGGCTGGGTGGGGTCCCAAGAGAGAAAGAAGGCTACACTAGTGGTCATAGTCAGCCCAAGCTGCCCAACAGAATACACAGACTAGGGGCTTAGACAACAGACATTCATTTCTCAGTCTGGAGAGTGAAAGTCCAGGGTCAAGGCAATAGCAGATTTGGTATCCGTTTAGAACCCAGTTCCTGGCTCACAGATGGCATCTTCTCTCTGTCCCCTCACATGGAGGGAAGGGCAGTGGAGCTCACTAGAGTCTCTTTTATAAGGACACTAATCTTATTATAAGAGTTCCACCCTTGTGACCTAGTTACCTCCCCAAAACCCCACCCCATAATACCGTTACCTTGGGGGTTAGGATTCAGCACATGAATTTTGAGGAAACAGATATTCATCCCTTGGCAGGAAGGTGTAAGTGAAGGGGGAGATTGGGGCTGTATGATGTGTCTGGTCATACAAGGCGTTCAACATCTCATGGTAAAGATTTTGGAGTTTATTCCATTTATATAAAGGATCATTGAGCATTTTACATCAAGACTGTGAAGTTATCTGCTTAGTATTTTAAAATATCATTGTTTCATATTTATTCTGGGAGGAAAATGCATTGGAAGAGAGCATTGGTTTTCAACCCGTGAAGAGTTGGGCCCCAGGAGATGTTTGGCAATGCCTGGAGATGTTTTGTACATCACAATTGGTAAGGAGCGTGTGGAGCGGGAGCTGCAGGCGTTGAATGGGTGGAGGCCAGGAATGCTGCTCAACACCCTACAATGCACAGGGCAGCTCTCCCCACACCCTGCCCCCACGACAAAGTGTCATCCAGCCCCAAATGTCAACACTGTTGCTGCTGAGAACCGGAGGCAGGTGGCAGCTGGCCAGATGGACTTGAGCCAAGCCGGCGGCCACAGAGCCAGAGTGGTGGATGGCTTTAACTATATCACAAAGGTGGAAAGCAGGGCTTGCTGATGGATTGCAAGAATGGGACAGGAGGCAGAAGTCAAGCAAGAGTCCCAGGTTTCTGAGTAACCACGCTGATACTAGTTTTACTCAGCCAGAGGAAACTAGACTATAGGGGGTGGGGGAAGCAAAACCAAGATTTTTGTTTGGATGTCATTGGTTGGAGATAAGTAAGTATGAGACATCCAAGTGCAGATGTCAAGTTGGTCTGAAGGTCAAAAGAAAAGTGAAGACTGATGTAAAACTGTTGGAGTTTTCAATATATGGGTCTTGGAACCTTTGAAACTGATGTGATTGCTTAGGAACAAGACAGAACTGGAGGCACAGGGTAAAGCCCTGGGGTTCACTGATGACCACTAGATGTTCCTTTGTGCATTTGCCCTAACCAGAAAAATTCTCCATATGCTGAAATCCTCAAAGTTGAAAAAACCTGATATTTACTATATTACAATGTACATTTCATTTTTATTTTAAAATATTATCCTCCTTTTTCAAAGCTGTACTATGCTCTTCTTCACCAAATTTCTAATCTTCAAAATGCTGACATTTATTTATTATCAGAATAACTAGGGACACTCACTCCATAGCCTGTAGGATACACGGCCCCGGTGGAATGTGGACAAGGCTGAGGTGGGGTTGGCAGGGTTGGTGGAAAGTTTCTGAGTCAACACACGGGCTGGAGGCAGGCTCTGATGCTCCAGGCCCTCAGCAGAGCAACTAGAGTCACAAAAGGGCTCTGCTGCTGCTGCGGCCATTGGCACCATCTGTATGCATATGGCACTCCGCTGAATCTAGTGCACAGTGGGCTTACTGCTGCCGTGTATTGAGACACACAGGTATTGGTTCTGAATAGTCATGTATGCAAACATCCCATGTGAATGTGTCATTTACTTTGTTGGTCTGAATATCCTAGCTCTGAAATGCCTCAAACTCTTACTTTATGCCTAAAAGGCACATACAGGTTTGCATGGTAGTGAAAGCAAACTGTTTCATCATAGCACAATGTACCCACTAAGAGATCTACAGCATCTACAGAGATGAGGGTAGATGATAACAAAGAAGCAGCAGCACCAAGTGGAGCTGAGACCCATGAGTAGAAAATGGAGACATTTGCCTTGAATTGGGATGCTCACAACAATATCACACAGCTTGGTTTAAAAATTCTGGGGTCTCTACAACAACATTTCACTAGACTCTGAGAGGAATCAGTGTCCTCCAAGGTGGCCCTGTTGGTCCGGCTCCTGGACAGGGCAGGATCCACTCTCTTCTGTGATCATTGATAGGCAGCCCCTGGCTTGAGAGCCAACTTAAAGAGTAGTGCCTGCACTGCTTCATATCCAGCCCCATTGTGGACCAATGTGGAATGTTCAAAGGACCTGTAGTTTCTGAGAAAACACAAACAAAATAACTCTAAGTAACTCTTCCTCCCCTGGTACCTGTTCCACTTCACCTGGGTGCACTGCCAGCAATTGTAAAGGCCCAGAGACCTGGTTAACACATGGCCACACTTCTAGGAAGGTTTAATCCACTCCTGCTGGGGGAAGGAGATGGTTATTGAGAGGGAAACGGACCACTGTGGGGTGGGGACAAGTGTGGCCAATGTGGAAGGGAGTTGGCACAGTGGCCATGAGTGTCCTGTGAAAGAAAAGCACAGAAGAAGGGTCAGGGTCAGATCCTGTGACAAAACCCAGCTCTGCCCAAGGGAGGACAGGAACTTCTCTCCCATGGCCCCTTGTATTTCTGGAGCAGTACAGCCCATCTGCAGGACCCCAATGCCAGGCTGGGACTCGCCACAGACTCTCACATGCAGCCGTGTGGCAAGGGTGATAAGGAGGGCCTGTTTTGGCAGTCACCCTCTCCTGCCTTGGTTATTTACCTCCACTGTGACCTCCACTGTGATTGGGTTGCTTATCCCTTTCAAACCTCAGTTTACTTATCTGTAACATGGGGATCAGGACATCTGCCTCAGGGGGCTGCTCAGACGTAGATCACTCAGTAAAGAAGAACTCTTGTTTATTTGCCCCAAAAGCCACTATTATCAAATTCACTGGTCCTAATTCATTATCACTATTCGTTAGCTGCTTGGTATGATTTATGCATATGTGATACTTTCAAAAGACATAGGGTTCACCCTCAGTTTTGTTTGATGAGTCAGCTGGGAATCGAAATACCATGGGTGACTTTATTCCAAATGTCATACATGGATTAGCTTTGGGACTATGACTTATTTGTAACCTGGGGACCCCCTGAGCCACCTTCAGAGGTAGAAAGCCTCAAAGGCTAATGTAGGTCCCTTGTGTTTATCAGAGACTGTATTCAGCACCACTGAAAAGCGCTCTATATGAAATGACCAAGCTGTCTTTCAGCTTGGGCTGTGTTTATTTCGGGAGAATAATGACTCACCAAATGCTGAAAGTATTGCTACTGGGATTTTTGTGACAGCTACTCTAGGTTTCCCTTCCTGCAGTGCCATTTCACTTAATTATAGCATGATAGTAAACTGCAGCATTTCAGCATATCCACATGGAGAAGATGCATTTATATGTCTGTTGTCGGTGGGAGCTTCTTGAAGAAAACACATGGTATTTGCTTCTAGTGTTCTTGCAGCTGTAGACAAACAACACTGCTATTTAAAGGCCCCAATGTTAGCTCCTTCGGGACAACCTTCCGTCTTTCTTCTGCCAAGTACTCCAGTTAGCACATTCCCCTCTCCCCAGGACACAAGGGTGCCCAGTTTGCAGTGCAGTCAGAACAGGCTACATAAATTGTGATTAAGAGTCTCTTCCTTCTTCACACTTAGCAACCTATAAAGCTGTGACTTTTTTTTTTTTTGGTAGATTTCCATCTAAAGAGAGATGGAGTTAGCCCAGACAGAAAGAATACAGAACTGAAACGTAAACACTGACTCACCTGTGATCCAAAAACACGTACTTCATTAGTACACTGAACTCCTGTTTTATCTTTGGACTTTTTTTGGTCTATTTATAGTTTTTCTCTGCATTTTATTGATCTGAAAGATCAATGTAAAGTGACCCTCAAGACTAAAGATGAGACTACCCTTTGAGACTGTAATGAGGAAAAATGGAAATAGCACATACGACAGAGTCACACAACTGAGGAAACTCCCACACCAGCTCCAGACACTCATAAACTTCACTCTTCATTTGCAAACCTGGATGGACCTCCAGGTACCTCTGGGGCTCCCCAGGCAGATCAGGACAGAAGGACCACAGGTAGAACTAGAACAATCAGCCCAGATATGATGGTGATAATTCACAAATAGGCAAGAACGGTAAGAAAAGTGAACCTAATAGAGCCTTCAGAGACATTCAGGACAATATTATATCCACAAAATAAGACTAGACTGCCAGTGGGAACACCGGTATAAGAAAAGGTTGTAGGAAGCTTAAAATATGATTGTTTGTTTTTACTAAAATGAATTACAAAATTCAAAGGCTCAGCTGAGTAACAGGATGGACTCAAGCGTATAATCCACAGGATGTATCTGAGGAAATCTGAACATACAGTGAGAGCGCAGGGGCAGCACAGGGGGTTTCTGCTTCTAAAGTGCTAACCAGAAACACCTAAAGAGGCAGGATATTGAAAGCTCATGGAAAACATGCAAGGACTGAACAAGAAGATCCAGGGAAGGATGGGAATCTGCTTTATAGAGCTCAGGAGGTATTTGCAAAGGAGAGACAGGGGCTGAGAAGATGAAATGGGCTTTGACCAAGGAGCCTGCAAGGGGAAGCTGCTCACTGCCCATTGCTGAACCCCAAAGTCCTGGTGAGCCGGGAGCACTCTGCCCTACAGAGACTGCATCCTGGTCTTGTGGCCTTGGGGAACCCGGAGGCTAGATGACTGGTTTCAGGGGCTGTTGCCCTCCAGAACACAGACAGCTCATTTGATGGGTGTCATCTGCGGTCACTTTGCATATTGAGAAATAGTCCTTTACCTTTGGTTTTTCATATGTGAAGGATTGATTATACCTGTTCAAAGTGAAAGTAGAACAAAGATGAAGAATTCAGCTGCTAAAGAAACTGCTCCCAGAATACTTTGGTGGGATATGAACAAGTTCACTACTGATTGTCATGGTGGTTTTAGTGCTATCAGAGTGAGTTAAATATTTACTATGTGCCAGAAATCGAAAGGGCAGCAAATAACTGCTAACCCAGCATGTCAGAAGCTGAAGAAGAACATCCCACTTCAGTCTAGCAGACCCCTGCAGAGTATGCCTGCCCCTACCTAAATCACTCCTATTTTGTTCAAATAAAAGTTATACACATATGTATTAAGGTGTACAATGTGATGGTTTGATATGTGTACACACTGTAAAATGATCACATGTCAACCTAATTAATACCTCCATCACCTCGCATAATTACCATTTTGTGTGTGTGTTGAAAACATTTAAAATTCACCCTTAGGGCAAATTTCAAGTACACAATACAGTATTGTTAACTATAGTTACATTGCAGTATATTGGATCTCCAGGACTTATTCATCCTGCATAACTGGAACTTCGTACCCTTTAACCAACATCTCTCCATTTCCTCTCCCCTCTAGCTGCTGGCAACCACCATTCTATTCTCTGATACTGTAAGTTCTACTTTTTTAGATTCTATATGTAAGTGAGATCATGCTGTATGTGTCTTTCTCTGTCTGACTTATTTCACTCAGCATAATCTCCTCCGGGTCCATCATATTGTTGCAAATGTGAAGATTCCTTCTTTTTTAAGGCCGAATAACATTCTATCATATGTATATACCATACTACATTTTCTTTATCCATTTATTTATCAAAGGCCATTTAGGTTATTTCCATATCTTGGCCATTGTGAACATGGAAGTGTGGATATCTCTCTAACATATTGATTTTCTTTCCATTGGATATATACCCAGAAATGGGATTGCTGGATTATAATGTATTTCTTTTAATTTTTTTAGGAACCTCCATACTCTTTTCCATAATGTTGTACCAATTTACATTCCTACCAACAGTGCACAAGTGTTCCCTTTTCTTCACATCCTCACCAACACTTGTTCTCTTTTGTATTTTTGATAAAAGCCATCCTAGAAGGTATGAGGTGATATCTCACTGTGATGTGGATTTTCATTTCCTTCATGATTACTGATGTTGAACATTTTTTCATGTACCTGTTGACATTTGTTTATCAACTTTTGTGAAATGTCTATTCATATCCTTTGCCCATTTTAAAGTCAGATTATTTGTGGGGTTTGTTAACTTTATATTATGCATTTTACTAAATTCATTTATTGGTTCTTACAATTTTTTGATGAAGTCTTAGGGTTTTCTACCTATATAATCATATCACCTATATACAGACCACTTTACTTCTTCCTTTCTAGTTGGATGCCTTTTATTCCTTTTTCTTGTCTGATTGCTTTGGCTAAAATTTTTGGTACTGTGTTGAGTAGAAGTAGCAAGAGTGGGCATCCTTGTCTTTTATCGAATCTTAGAAGAAAACCTTTGTTTATTTTTCACTAGTTATGATGTTAGCTGTGGTGTGGGCTCTGGTTATCTCTGACAGCTGGAGTTCATGTCGACCAAGACTGGGGGGGTCCTTGGCAGTGCAAGGGCTGTAGAGTCCTCAGTAGCAAAGGCTGCTGTGGTCTTCCTCCTCTCCTTTTCCATGTGGGGAACTCACAGTGGAGGGGTTTCCTTTTGGCACTGAGATGTGTCAGTCTAGGGGTTGGTGACATAGGTAAAATGCTTCTGTGCCTTTCTTTCTTTTTTAAAATAATTTTTAAAAAAATTTTTATTTATTTTTAAAGAGAGGAGAATGGAGGGCAAAAGAAGGAGAGAAACATCTATTGGTTGCCTCTTGCACATTGCCCCCCAAACTGGGCCCTTTTGGTTCTCAGGCCAGCACTCAATCCACTGAGCCATAGCAGCCAGGGCGATTCTGTGCCTTTTCTATGTGGTCATCCTCAGTTTTTGCTGCAGTTTCTTAGTTGTACCCCAGAGCATTCTCAGAGCTAATATCATCTGTGGGTAGTTGTTAAATTATTGGGGTTTGGAGAGGGGCAGAGATCTACCAGGGATGAGACCACCTAGTCCACCATCTTGCTGGCATCACCTACATCTCTACTCTTAGGTCAGCCTGCCAGTAGAGTAGCCAGCTGGGGAGTCCCACACCACAGGCTACGTGATCGAAGATTAGGCAGGTGCCGAGCATACCACTCTTATGATTAAATAAGAGCTTTGGCTTAGGTCATTGCCTTTTCAATAAAATATTTTACTGCCTAAGCAGCATGTGTCTTTACCTGTTGCCTAGGATATGCAGCTTATGTTTCCTACTCCATGGATTTAAGAGAGCTTTTCTAGTCCGCCTGATGTGCTGCAAAACCTGAAGAGCTTAATACTCTTTCTACTTTAAGTTGTAGCAGGAAATAAGCAAAGTAAACACTATCTTGTTAACTGAAATAACTGAAACTGCACTGTTTTTTTTTTTTTTAATATAATCCTTTGAAAACCCTGGCAAGAAAGAAAATATGTGAGGGTGTTTGGAACCTCGGGTCTTAACTTCTCCCTCTTAATCCTGCCTGACTCAGTGTGTTTCTGGCTGCCTGAGAAATCTCTCCCTCCATAGTCTGGTCCCCACAGTATGCCTCTCAGGCTTTGCATACATATGGTGCCTGCCAGCAGCCCTACAGAGAAGGGGGTCACACAACTGCTCTGCAGCAGAAGATGCCCAAGTTATGTTTCTGGTCTACCCACCAAGCCAGATCCTTTTTGGTATAGCTGCCCTAGGAGCTGACTCAGACCAACTGTCTTCTCCCAAACTTCTGGTCGCATGAGCCCTGACAGATGAATGAAATTGCATATGCACCAGCCAGTCCCTACAACAAAGTGCCATGGCAGCTAGGAACTTGATTTGCATCACAAACTACAAACCATGTAGTTACATTACAAGGTAGTACTGACAGGGCTCCTGTCTACATGCTCAAGGCTATACCTACATCCAGGAGGCATTAAGGAGCATAGACTAAAGCAGAAAATCTTTAACATATCATTTTGTTCAGCCTAAAATGACAAGAATCAATCAGGTTCCAACTGGACTGCTTTCCTACTGATAGTGGGCTGTGGGCTGCAGGCAGCCATGCTGCCTTCTGGAGCTGCTGGTAGAACCGTGACCTCTTGTAACCAACAGGAAAGTTCCTTCCAGGCCTAGGGTGTATGTCTTGGAGTTAGACATTGAGGGTAAATAGAAAACTTTAAAATGCTCTTTACAGGGGACAGGGATCAAGGAAGGTGATAGAACGAGACCGCCATGTAGACCAGGGGTGTCAAACTCATTTTCCCCGGGGGCCACATCAGCCTCGCAGTTGCCTTCCAAGGGCCGAATGTAACTTTAGGACTGTATAAACATAACTACTCCTTCACGGTTAAGAGAGAGCTCAGCACTGCTGCCAGGTAGAGGGCTGGATTCAGCCCGCGGGCCTTGTGTTTGCCACCTGTGATGTAGACAAATATTGACAGAAGAGCTTGACATTTTCAAGATCCTGGTATTTACTTCTGCCTCATCAGTAGCCTGAGCTGTCGTCCACATTTTGCTTCTTGAGAGTCTCATGTAGTGAAGAGAATAAATTCCAAATCAAAACACAATTAAGCCTAAAATCCCAAGTCCAAAAACCCTTCAGACTGTTTGTAAACATTTTGACACAGGAAAAGTAGAAGTTGGTCCTTCTGGTGAATCTAAAAATGTTTCTTTTCCAAACTGTAACATACTCCTACCCTCTTTCCTCTCTCAGCCACAAATCAATCCTCTTGATCCCTGGCATACATCAACACATTTCCTCTCTTTTCTTGAAATGATTTTTATTGGATTTTTCTTATTACAAAAGCAATACATTTATTACCATTCAAATGGAAAATATAGAAAATCCAACAGAAAAAATAAAAACTTATATCCCTACCACCAAAAATTAAGCACTCTTTAGTCATGGATAAAAGACCTTTTAATGATGTGTATGTTTGTAAAAGTGGCACTTACTGCATGTATAACGCTTGTAAAGTGGCTTTCCCGCAGTTGTAACCAAAGGCACAAAAATGAGGCATGCTCTGTGGTGGTTTCCAGAGCTTGTTTTAGAAGTCCACCTTGGACCAGGAGGATGAAGCCACCCTGTAGTGATGGAAGGACCATCAAGGCAACCTGAGTCCCTGAGGATTTCCTGGAACGGCAGCCCCAGCAGCCTGAACTGCCCACCTTCCTGCTTCTCCAGGAGAGAGAAACACTCTCCATAATTTAGATCATTGTTCTGCATTTCTTATGTCACACCTAGTCCTAACTCTCACTTATGCTCAGGAACTCCTGTCCCCAACTCCTCAAATTTCTGTTGGCCTCTTCTTGTTTTTACTTATCCAGGAGAACTTTATTTAGCACCCACTTTTGTTCACTGCTGTTCAAGGCCCTGGGGACACTGTAGTGTGGTCCTCATCCTCACAGATTTATATCTAGAGCAAGAGACATGATACAGGTGAATAAATAAAATTATTTGGTACTGATAAGTGCTGTGAGGTAACCAAGTGGGGTGTGTGTTATTTTCCTATTACTGCTGTCACAAATTCTTGCAAACTTAGGGGTTTAGACAACACAAATTTATTGTCTCACAATTCTGGAGGTCAGAAGCCCAAAATGAGTCTCACTGGGCTAAAATCAAGGTGTCCTTCCTAGAGGATCCTAGGGGACAATTCCTTTTCTTACTTTTTCCTGCTAATAGAGGCCGCTGTGTTACATTCATTGACTCCTGGCCCCTTCCTCCTTCTTCACAACCAGCAGTGACAGGTTTAGTCTTGCTCATGTCCCAACCCTCTGAGACCGACTCTCCTGTCTCTCTCTTCCACTTTTAAGGACACTTGTGATCATATTGGGCCCACCCAGGTAATCCAGAATAATCTATTTTAACAACAGCTAGTTAGCAAACTTAATCCATTTGCTCCCTAAATTACCCTTCACAATAATGTACAATAACATATTCAGGAGTTGCAGGAATTAGGAGGCAGACATCTCTGGGGATAATCATTCTGCCAGCTCTAGATAAGTGATGAAGAGATGTAGCATATCCATATGGTGGCTTGATGAAGAGAGGACTCTCTGAGGAGCTGCATCCTGCTTGATAAGAGTGAGCAGGAGTTGCAGATTTCTGGAGGCAGAGCATTCTAGGTACAGGGAACAAAACAAAAACAGAACTGCTGAGGATGGTATGATATCCTCTTGTGTTGAAGAACAGAATGGAGCTCGTGGGTCCAGGGAGCATACAGGGTGATGTGGGAGATGGGAAGAGGGTCCAGGGAGCTCGTGTTTATTCTCTGTGGAGTGGAAACTTACTAGAGACTTTGAACAGCAAGGTGATGTCATTTTATGTGCTGTGTAAAGATCACTTTGTTGCTGTGTAGAGAATTGTGTGTAGATGGCAATAGAGTAAGTCAGGATAGCCCTTAAGAGGTTGTTGCAGCAACTTGGTTAAATAAAATTAATTTAGGGTGGCACCATTGGATTTTGTGTAATGAGAATGGATTCAGGATATATTTTGAAGATAGAGGCCGCTGAATGTGCTAATGGGTTCACTGTAGGGCAAAAGGAAAGAGGAGAATCAAGTATGAAGCTCGGAATTTTGGCTTGAGAAACTGGTTGGCTGATGATAGCATTTACTGAAAAGCAGGAAAGCAGGTGAAAGAATGGATTTGAAGTAGAAATAAAGAATTCTGCTCTGGTTGTGTGAAATGTGCGGTGTCTAGCACAGTTCTCACCGAGGTTATGGGATTTGTGTGTTTGGTCTGTGTAAATGTACTCAAGCTGCCATAAGATGCCACAGAATGGCAGCTTAGACACCAGGCATGTATTTTCTTAGCTCTGGAAGCTGGAAGTCCATGACCAAGCTTCCAAGGCTGGTTTCTGGTTTCTGGCCTCTCTCCTGGCTTGTAGACATCACCTACTCACTACGTCTTCATATGGTGCTTCCTCTGTGTGAGCGGAGAGAGAGATTTCTGGTGTGTCTAGGGCCTACCCTTATGACCTCCTTTAACCTTAAGTACCTCTTTTAGATGCCCTGTTTCCAGACACAGTCACATTGGGAGTAAGGACTTCAACAGATGAATTTGAGCAGACACAATTCAGCCCATAAGAGAGCCCAGTGAGAGGTCAGAACTTGAGATGTAAATCTGGACTTCCTTTACACATAGATGACTTTACCCTCCTCCTGTAGAATCCTCTCCCACTGCATGTAGGTGGAACCTGTGAATATAATGTGATATATACTATATCATCATATGGTAAAAGCAATTTCATAGATGTAATCAAGGCCCCAAAGCAGTTGTCTTCAAGTTAATCAAAAGAAAGACTACCTTGGGTGGTCACGACCTTGTTGGGTGAGCTCTTTAAGAGCTGAGGTTTTTTGGTTTTTTTTTGTCTGGCTGGCCTCAGAAAAAGAAAGCACAAACCAGTGGAGAGAGGTGTATGCCTATGGAGAGAGGTTTTTCCTAGGAGCCGAGAGTGGTCCAACAGCCAGCAAAACTCAGGGACCTCAGTCATACAACCTGAATGAGCTCAGAAGAGGATCCGGAGCTCTAGGTGAGACCACAGGCTCTGCCAACAGCTTGATTACAGCTTTATGAGACTCTGAGGGAAGGACCCAGCTAAGCCAATCTTAGAATTCTGACCTACCAAAGCTGAGATAATGAATGGATTTTGTTTTCAACACTAAGTTAGAGGTAAATTGTTATGCAGTGATAGAAAACTAACATATGCCCTCTCTACCAAAGCCATATAGCAAGCTACATTATTTTAGCTCTTCTTACAGAGTATTCTACTCCCCTGCCCTTGAAGCTCTGTATCGCCCCTGCTTGGGAAGAACTCAGCCTAGGACTAATCCCACTATCTCCTACCCCTGCCCCATTCCAGGGCTACTGAGGGTTTTGCTGATGGAAGCGGGTAGCCTCAGAGACTCTAGGGTCCACTCAAACATGCTCTGCAGCCTGTCACTCCCCGCCTGCCCCATTCTCCATGATCCTGGTTCAGGCCATCCTCCCTCTTCCTCGAACCACTGAGCTCCCCCAACTCCACCAGCCTTCAACTGCACAAAGAAAATAAAAGCCGTCACACAACAATTCCCTTTGTTCCCTGACACAGACTCTACATCTGTGCCTCTTCTTTCCTAGAAATAAGCAAGGTCTTCCTGGGTCAGGCTGATCACACTGGGGAAAGAATTTTCTATACTTGTCACTCCCATCTCCCCTCCTCCTAGTCATCCTCTTAGCCCAACATCAGCTAGCCTACGCCTCTCTCTGTCTATACAGACTACACCTGCTGAGTCACTGACAGCCTCCCAAAGAACAGCCTTAAGTGATTGACCCTTTGCCTCAGTGGGCCACAGCCTCGTTTCTGAGCAGTGTCTTCTCTGGGCTTCTGGTCTCCTTTTCTTTCTCTGGAGCTCTTCTTTGTTTCTGTTGTAGGGGCCTCTTCCTCCCTTTTCTAACTCCTGATGTGCCTCGGATTTCTGCAGCTGTGCACCCTCACTCCGCCTGCTCTCACTTGGTGACTTTCCATCTTCATGTGTTTCAATTATTCCCAAACCAATCTTCACGTATATATGCCCTGAACTTAAATTTTGTGTCCCCAACTACCTACCCAGCACATCCCAGAGGGCTGAAGAAAAGTTCACATTCAAGTTAACAGAACTGGTTTCTGCCTCTCCCTTACTACCTGTCACCTCTCCCCTACTGCCTTGTGCCCAAACCATTTGCCCCTTTTTTGTAACCAGCGTCTGTGAGAGATGCTAGTGACCAGTTCTGCTCCTGATGACCACTCAATCCCTCCGTGTATCTCCACGGGACACTGTACTAGTTAGTAGTCCACTTTCCTCCCCTACCTGGTCACGACAGTGTTCATTCTTGCCGTACCCCAGTGCAGTGTCCCTCAGCAGAGCGGGACAAGGTTAACACACAAATCTGCTTACCACTTCTGCTCTGTTGGGGGTGATGTCTAAGTCCTGTCCAGGCACCCAAAGCCCTTTCTTATCTGGCTTCTTTTCTTTCTGACACTCACCCATTCCCATTCCCCTCCTCAAATGTCACACTCCATCCATACTGGATGTTAACCATTTCCTAAGTGGTCACACCATAGCTCAACTTCAGACTTTCACAAGTACTTTTCTTTCACGAATAGTGCATTTTTACACCTGTAGCTCAGACAGAAACCAATAGGGCCAATCAGAGCCTTCCAGGGCTGACCCAGCAATGAGTGAGGTGGAGAGGAAAGAACAGAGTTGCATTGCTGAGGGCTTCTGGGAAGGCATAAGGCTGCTCAGAGGAGAACCAGAACAGTATCATGAATAGATCAGATAAGAATCTGTGCTAAGAATTGGTCTTGGGAGGTGGACATTAGAAAGAAGGGCATTCATTTGCCATTAGGGATGTAGGGGGGAGGGGCTGGCAAATGTGAAAGAGAGTAGAGATAACACCAGGAAACAGCCTGATCGCTCTGGCTAGAAGGTAGACTCCTTCCAAGAAGCAGTGAGCGCTGTCTGGCAAGCTGTCTTTCCTGTTGAACCTGCCTCCACGTTGTCTCTCTGTCTGTGCCCTAAGTGATACTGACTGCGTTTTTCCACATTAATCTTCCCCCTGCAGGAAACAGCACTTGTGCTACAAACCAGAAAATACAGCCCTAATTTATAGTCTTTGTTCTCTGATTCTTCCACATGCCTTAGCCTTAATCTTCAAACTTCAGTCATTCAGAAAGTACTTTTTGAGCATCTACAATGTGCCAAATATTGTGGCTGGTGAGATTCAATAAGGAGGGTATGGTCTGAGGTGTTGTGTGCACATCAGCGAGGCAGACAGAGACAGGAAATACATTCTGAATTTAGCAACCAGTGGTTCTTGATATGTTGTTGATTGATTGGTGGAGTGATGTCAGATAAGTGATGCATAAAAAACCCCCAACCATGCGTTTGATAAAAATGCACATTCCCTAGGACTGCCTCAGACATACGGGCAGAATTACCTGCAAAGGGGCCTGAGGGTTGCATGTTTTATAGGTTCTCCAGGTGCCCCTTGGATGTATGAGAATTCAGTAGTTCTCTGGTATGTGAACAAAATATGGGAAACATAAAAATGATGAATCATGGTCTCCGTCCTTCTGCAATGTAGGGAGGACATGGAATGTCCCATAAAAGGAGCTCTAAGGAAACAAAAATGTGGGTGCCCACATTTATAAACTTGTCCGCAAGCCAAGAGGGACTCGGTTAGCTCTTTAAAATACGAGTTCAGTAACATTCATGACATTCTGTGTTTTTGTCATGGACTAAGGCACAAGGCCCCAAAATCTGTGGATTCAAGCCAAGGACTATGAAATAACCAGAAAACAGGATGTCAAATATTTTTGCAGCAAATCATCGATTTGGGCTAAATAAAAACTGACTGTCACTGAAGTGAACCAGAGGCTTGGCTCAGCAGATGTGACAGAAGTCAAAAGCCAAGTCAAGGTGAAAGGTCACGGGCCACAAAATGCAGGGATCTAGGTCCAAGTCCAGGTGACTCCAGTATCCAGGCCCAGTGGAGGCAGTACTGGGTAACAATGGCATTTCCTGCACAGGTGATTTGGGCCATGCTGACCAAAGCTCAACAGCTGGGGAGAGAGCAGCTTCTCTCAGTCAGAGTAAAACCTGAGAAAGTTCAGATCTTGAAGAGGAGTGGAAAGCATAAATAACTAGGATGGGAGAAGGAGCACAGGAAGCTCTGGAAATGAGGGTTGTGAAAGACCAACATGCACTTGGTGTGGATGTCCTCACCAGAAAAGGACGCCAAGCTGACCTTCCTCCCTGGTCCCTGCCTTCTGCACTGAACCTTTGAGACAGACACTACTGGGGGGTCAGGAGTGAGGAGGGCACCAGGCACGTGGAGTGGACTTTTGTGTGACTGAGTATCACCCATTGCCCTTGTTCTACACCCGCTGGCCTCCTTGGGAGAACCATCCCCTCCTTGGTTTTGCCTTGGTGGGAGTGCCAGGGCTGCATAGACGCTGTGACCAAGGAGTGTGGGAGACCTAGGCTCACTCTCTCTCTGACTCAGTGGGAGTCTTGTAGGGACAGAAGACAGTGATGCCAAGTGATTTCTGTGGCAGGTCAAAGGCCGGGTCTCATCTTGATTCTGAGCCTGACACAGTCTGGGCTCTGTCTTCTCTCTGACTTTTTTCCCTCATACCTCCATCTTCTTCACGTGACTCATGCCACAAGGCCTTCAACGATGACATCAAAGATGCTCTGCATGCTCCTCCCTTTTCAGGTTCTGTAATTGCGAGATAGTCCACATCTTCGCATATCTGATAATCCAGCCACAGAGACCAAAAATGCAGCGGGTGATAGGAAACGAGCAAAGTACAGGTATTTGTATGTAAGCAAAGCAAACTAAAGAATAAAAAGGAAGACACGTGTCATTTCTACACAAATCAGTTATTTAATATTCAAATAATCAATAAGGCCACTGTATATTCATCAGGCTGTTCAGTACACGTTTGTAAAGCACCCACAAGAGGCTGAATCCTAAAGGTAAAAAGGAAATAAGGAAGCATTACTGTGTTGAGGGATGACTCTTTTGGAAGAGACAGTTATGTCCACTATTAACGTAATAAAATGTTACAGAAGTGTGACAGATGAAATTCTAGCTCTGTCTTTCAGAACTGCCCATTGACTTATACAAAATGACCAACAGAAGGAATTAATGCAAAAACTCCAGCCCCTTCCATCTGTAAAGGAGAAAGGCTTCCTGGTGGATGCATTTGTTATTTTCATTTGTCCCTGTGTTTGGGGTGTGTTGTTGTTTAGAAAGTAGAAAGGAGCTTGGGGGCCTTAGTGAATTGAATGTGTGGGCTTTCCTTTGTTCCCACCTGAAATCTCCCTGAAACGCTCATAGAGGCAGAGAAAGAAGGGAAGAAGAAAAAGGGGAAAGGACAAGGAGCGGGAAGGGGAGGGAGGGGTGGGAAGACTGTGGGATATGAAAAGTGGGTGAATCATCACACTGAGGACAGAGTGAAGCCAATAGGGTCCTGTGTGCCTGAATTACCCCTGGGGTCAGAGATAGGAAGTAGCAGGGACCTGTGAATGGGGAGAAGGTGGGCCCAAAAATGAAAGGCTTATAGGAAACTTGAAAAGAAGCCCCTCCCTCCATCACTCACTATAAGGCAACTGCAGCCTGGAGAAGACTTGGTCCCTGCTGGGGTCAAAGAGAAGGTCTCTGCTGAATGGGTTAAGTGAGCGACCACACATTGAGGGGTGAGGCCACCCCACACCCCTTTTCTTTCCTCATGTGAGTCTTGTAACACTGGTGGCTGCAGGACAGCACCTTCCAGACAAGATGTGGACACACTTTTTTAGAGTCTCATTAATCCTCGAGACAAGCCCCGTAGGTTCTAATATAAGCACCCCAGTGACACCCTCCCACTACACCACGCCATGCGGACACATACACAATGACCATCACCCCATCACTCCTCTGTGTGGACGGGCCCCACCCACCCGACTCTGGAGAAAAGTGGCCAGTGTTGAACTCACACCAGGATAAACAGAAAGCCATTCAGAGGAAAGGGACACAATGCAGGGAAACATAAAAACACTAGGGATTTGCATCCTAGAGAGAGGAGAGGAGATACTGCAGGCAGGACACAAGAACAAAGATATATTTGTGGTTTGGAGAGTAGGTAAAACATTTGAGGGAACAGTTGTGGACTGAGGGATGACCCAGACCTTCCACAAGGCATGCCGTCACAGCATTCCTGAACTTGGGGGTAAGGGATGGTCCTGAGAGCCGCAGTCACAGGGGGAGAGTGTGGCCACGTGTAGGATTGGGAACAAATGCCACCTACAATGGGAAGATAATGCTGGACTATGGGAGGTGATGGAGCAAGGACCCCTATCCTTAGCGACCTCCCGCTAGAATCCTTATCCAGCCCACTTACTGGACCTGGTCACAGGGAGAGCTTAGACTCTCATAAATTCAGGGTCCCTTTCTCGGGAAGCGAGTAGAGATGTGTTCCTATTGAATGAGGGAATAGATAGACAAGAAACAAAAGGGCACTGGGTCCAGAGAGAAAATCCAACACAAGAAAGAGGGGAAAAGTCCTCAGAGTCCCTTGGTGGACCCTGAGCAAACCCAGCAGAGACTGGAGAGGAAGACCACAGCCTTGGGAGCTCAGCACCAGGAGATGGGACAAACGGTACAGATATGATGTGCATGTCTGGGAGAGGTTTATGAGGGGACCCCCCAAAAACGGAATTATTTTCTGGAAGGCAGGCCCCTTGTAGTACAGGCTTCCTCTGCTAGGTGAGTGGTCTAGGAGCCCCACTGAATCAGTGTACCAGCTGGTGTTGTTGTGAGGCTGTGTTCAGCTTCAGTGAATTTTTTTTAAAGACTCAACATGTTTGCTCATTTCATGATGGGTGATTTACAAGGATACCTGTCCACACCACACTGAGTATTCAGTAGTTTTTGACCAAAAACAGCATGACCCCTGTGCCCCACCCTCTCTATTCACCTGATCTCATCCCATGCAACATTTTTGTTTCCCAGGTTGAAAAAAAATGTCCTCAAAGGGAAACATTTTGCCAAGGTAGAAGAGATGAGACAAAAAACTGCAGAAGCACTAAAAGGCATCAAAATTGACGAGTTCAAAAACTGGTTTGAGCAGTGGAAAAAGTCTTGATAGGTGTATTGCATCCAATGGAGAGCACTTTGAAGGTGACTGAAGTTTAAACATGTAAGAATAAATACACAATTTTTTATAAATAAATTCAGGGTGTTTTTTGTGTCCCCGCTCATATGTCCAGGGCCAAGAGTGTGGGGTGGATTTATTATAAGTGCATAGAAAGGTAAACAGTAGCATGACTGAGGCAGTTGTTCACTTTAGGGAGGAAAAGTGTAGAAGAAAAGAAATGGAATCACAGGTTTTTTTCTGAACAGTGTTTACATGGATACAAGTCGTTGAGAAGACGATGGCTGGGGGGAGGGGGAGAGGTGTGAATGTGAGTGCTTGTTTGTGTTTGGTGGTGAGCAGCAGCCAGCTGCAAATAGCTAACATCTGGCACAGAAGACGGGAGTCAATGGATGCTCCTAGACCCTAGAACAAAAGGAGAAGGAGGCAACGTTATGAACACAGTCAGAGATATATTTGTGAGCTGGACTTATTGGTCCAGGTGTGACCTGGGCATCACATGATTTAGTGTATAGCCAAGATTAAGATTCTGTGAACAGAGATCTCTGGGGGCCCATGATGTCCATGAAGATGGTCGCAGTCAGTCAGGGTCATCATTTCTGGGTTGCAACTGCTTCTCCCTTAAGCTCTTTCATAGAGAAGCAGAATGTCAGGATCTTGGCTGATGGTGTCCCTCTGTCCTTTGTGTTGTTTGGGAAAGGGATGAGGCAGAAAAAACCAATAGTTATCAATCTCCTCTATCTGTCAAGGACTGTGTTAGGTATTTTGCATACAGTACTACACTTAGGAGTCATACAGATAAGGAAAGTAAGGAATAGGGCTGCCTAGAGACTAGGTCAAGGCCAGGGAATCAAAACTGTAGTCAGCTGTTGCTCAGTGGTGCTCACCTTGCCGCCGTGCTCTGTGAGCGCTGTGTGCTGCATGGGTGGGGGGCCATTGTATAGTGGGCTAGGGAGTGGGAGGGGGCAGGAGGATAGTTACCTATCCCTATCCAGGTGGCTAGTGTTACCGGAATTTAGCCAGTGACAAAAAATTATCACAAGAGATGATTTGTTTCAGAAAGCAAATCTAAAACAGGGAGTTGGAAATTAACCAGAGGATTTTGGCCCAATTAAAACAACTTCTCTCTCTCTTTCTCTGTCTCTATCTGTCCAGATATTCTGTAGTAGTGTGTGTGTGTGTGTGTGTGTGTGTGTGTGTGTGTATATATTTCATATCTTGTGCTCAGGAGAAATATTCAAGCAGAGGCTTTTTAGCAATGGATGGAAATTTACAGGCAATATCCACTAAGGTTCTGTCTCCAAGACCCTATAATCCTTATGGCATGAAAACCTCATTAAATTGGAACCTGATAATTTGCAATAACCATCCAGAGCTCAAGCTATAGTATACCTTTAAGTTAATAAAAGGGCTGTCCAAAGCAAGTCATTCTACTTGAGAGCATGTTGAGGTTAAACATTACAGACATGATATACAATTTGTATGCTAATGAAGGAAATGCCTCGAGATAGTTTCCAAAGAATTTTTTTCTACTCAGCAACCCTTTATTAGCATATTTTTGGTTAGCAAATGTACTTGACTTTTCACTAATTCCATTGGCCTTTCCTCCAATTAGCCTACACTGATAAGGTTTTGCTCCACGTGGGCATCTTAACTACAGATGCAGAAAGAAGGTTTTAATGAGGTTCCTCTAATCAAGGAAACATAGAGAGAAGACACTTGGGACGGAGACCTCCACTTCCTGGCTGGCTGGTGTCAAGGGACACCCCTGAAAGCTCAGCACTTGAGTTACATTGGCTTTGTTGGTGCTCTCTCAACAAGCTGAAGTTCCTCTGAACCACATGAAGAGTGTGGCTGATGAACCGAAGTGATGAAAAAGCATTGGGGGGAAGAGACATCTTCCCTCAAAAACTGTGGCAGCAGAGGAGGCGAGTCCCCCCCCACACACACACACAGCTGGTCCTGAGTCAGCAGTATGCTCTGGGAAAGGTGCTAAAGAGAATGCGATTCTGTGTTGACTGCAAATTCAGTATGGGTCCACAGTATGGTGTCTGGGGAGAAAACTGATGTCACCTTCAGCTCTTTGTGCATTATCCACACCAAGGACAGTCCTGGCACTGTGATCCTCCGCTGAGGTCAGACCACACCCAGGCACTGTGTTTAGGTCTCAGCTCCATATTTTAAGGAAGATTTGGACAAACAATAATGGGGTGGGCTGGGGATTAAAAAAATAAAAAACCTGGAAACTATGTTTTATGGTGAATAATTGAAATGGAGATAGTTTCTGAACTGGATAAGATTTTGAACAAACATCATAGATATTTTCAAATATTTGGAAGGAAATTAAGAAAATGATTCATTTTTACTAGGTGTGGCTGTTAAAACTTGCATTTGGTCTTCCCATATTCACCTTCCCTATTTGTCTTTCCTGCCAGCCCGCCCCATTGCAGGTAAGGGTCCAGCCTAAATTGTATTGCCTGGGGTCTTTGCAGGGAAGTTTGATGGCAAGGGTTCCTCCTGACTTTTACAAAAGCTTGTGAGAAGTTAAAGGTTTCAAGTGGTAGGGTAGAGACAGGAGTGATACTTTTATTAGGACAAAAAGAGATATTCTGGGAGTTAGGGAATGGAACTGGGCAACCTGACTCCCCTTCTGTGAAGCTGCCCCTGGAAGGTGGGTCGGGGGCTGCATGCCCCACAACAGCCCCAGTAGGACAGGAAGTTAAGTGGCCATGGGCATTCCAGTGGTAATGAGCACGGACTGATTAAAGGAGGAATGGCCCTGACGTTTGGCTCTGCAGAGGCCCTGGTTGTTGGCTAATGACTGGGAACGTCGTCGTCACTGAGATGGAATACCACCACCACCACTGCCAGAAGCCTGCCTTACAGAAATGGCGATTTCTTGCACATCTCTATTTATGGGTTGATAACTATATATTTGCATAGCTCAATGACAAAGCAAGGACCAATGGGTAGAAGGTTCTGGAAGGAGTATTTTAGTTAACACAAGAAAGCACTTTGTATGCATTGGCACTGCCCAGCAATGGGACGGACTCACATGAGAAACTGTGAGCTCTGGCCACAGGTGAGAGCTGGCACCTATCCTTCTGGGGTGTTCTACAGGAAAATCTCATGACAGGTGGTATGAATTGGGCTAGGTGTCTCTTCCATCCCTTCCACATCTCGGATTTCATGGTTTTGTGAATCGTTGGAACCCCTGGCTCACAAGTGGACGTAGGACTGAGAGTCTAAGTGGCTTCTACATGTTCACACAGGGGTCCTTTAAAAACAATGATCACAGCTTCTGTGTCGTGATCGGGAACTTTGCACTGAAAACAACTGAAATGTTCATTTTACCCTGGCTCCTAGAATAACTGATGGAACTTGTTTTCAAAGAGAGAAAAGACAGCTGTACCAGCTTTGACTGTCCTCAAAGTTGGGGATGCATTTTTTCTTCCTTGTTTTCTATTGTGGTTACTATAGGATTGCATTGAGCATCCAGAGAGAAGAGAGTTAAGTAAAGACTGAAAGCACAACTGAAAGAATTATAGACAAAACAAAAAAAGACAAATTGAGAAGGAAGAATGGAGACCTTGCAAATGCCATTCCCAAGTCACACCGAAGGTTTATTACAGGATGTGCTGGCGCTGCCAGTGTTGGGCTTGGCTCAGCTGTCCCCTGGTGATCGCTGTGCCACGTGTCGGATGAAGTTGTCAGCGTTTACAAACCAATTAAAGTGGCATTAGTGCGCACGTGCGCGCACACACACACTAAGCTGCCCGCGCAGCGTTCATGCCTGGCTCCGTGGCAGTTGTTCAAGCCCAGATATTGTTTTAGAAAAGTTATTCGGGTAAACTTTTGGAACACAAATTCATTCTCCAATTTTAATTACTTTTCATTTTATTGAAAATTTCAAGAATCCTATTAGTTCAAATATTGGTTCAAATAACAAAGTGTGGAAAAGTACCTTTTTCTTCTTTTTTTCATAAGCTTATGAAAATTATTTTTGTCCCTCTCAAGTGAACTATCAACAAGTTGTATATAATGCCATATGTATTAAATAAGGGCAAAGGGAGACTGTAAATGAGGAAGAAATTACCCTGATTTATTGCTCTTTAAATATAGAATGTGTCAACTAAACTACAACTGTTCTATTGCACAATTTAGGGATACTAAAAAGTGGAAGTGACCAAAGTTATTTTGTAACAACAGTGGGAAAATAACTTTGTCTCAGTTTATAAGGATTTCTGATCTCTATCCCACTTTATCTGACAATCTGAACACACAGGAAAACACTTGGGAAAATCTGTGGTACGCCAGGCAGCATTGCCCTTATCGGACCAACTTCCCTGCTGGTAACAATCATAAACTCTGTATCACATATTAAGAACAATAGTCTGAAGGCATCAGAGATGAACAAAAGCAGATGGAAACTGATAACACAGTTCTGAAGATAAGGTAAGCGAACTAGGAAGTGTACTTTACCCACATCCATCTGACTTTCCCCCCTCGAGAATATTTCCTGTTCTGTCAGGCACCTGAGAACAGAGGTGAAGCAAAACCTAGGGAAGAGCAGGACTGCTGAGGGCGAGCAGCCGTAGCCATCGCCCCTGGTCAGGCAGAGCTGGCAGTTGACTCGGGGAAAGGAACTGTAAACACCAGGTAAAGGGTTACCTTTGGCCTTCATAGGCCAAGTAAAGCAATGTGTCTGGGTGGGTCTGAGAATATTCATTTGCAGTGTTTGCCAGGGCATGCCGATGGCGTGGACCTGGTTTAAGAGCCACCCGTCTCTCTAATCTCACACCCCACACTGTGTTAGTGCCCCAGAAATGTGGAAAGCAGGAGTCTGCCCGGGACAGTGAGTCAGTTCCCTGCTCCAGGAGGCAGGCAAAATAAGAATGGATAACCCTGGCTGGGTGGCTCAGTTGGTTGGAGCATCATCCCATACACCAAAAAGGCTGTCGGTTTAATCCCCAGTCAGGATACAAACCTAGGTTGCAGGTTCAATCCCTGGTCAGGACATGTAAAAGAGGCAATGGATCTCTGTTTCTCTCTCAGATCGATGTCTCTCTCTCTCCCCGCCCCTCCCCATTCTCCCTTCCTCTCTTTCTAAAATCAATAAACATATGCTTGGGTGAGGGTTAAAAAAAAAAAAAAAGAATGGCCAGAATGGCTAGAAATGCTTATTGGTTCCTCCAGGGTCATCCCTGTGGTCATCCTCCTCCCACCTGTGGACCTCGCCGATGAGGAGACAATGCAGTGATGCAGGTGAACCCCCTGCTGTCATTCCAGGGCACTGTGGATGCTCAAATCACAATGACAACACCTAGAGAAAGAGCTACGTGATACAGGCTGTGAGCAGATGCTCCAAGTGTAGAAGACCATGAATATCTGTATCGTATTTCCCCTGTTGAAACGAGTCCATGTTTAAGTGACACTGGATAGCCAGCTAGCTGATGGTTCAATGCCCGTCAACCCTGTAAGAAGAGAATTTAATCCGGCTGTGGATGGCATCCGTGACCACCACACTGATGTCTCCAGCACCTTGATTTCTTTTAGCACTAACTGAACTAAGTCACCAGGACTCTTGGTGACACTCTAAATTCCTGCCCTTGTTAGGGGGGGCCAGGTGGGTGAAGAGGCTCCATTCTCTTGGAAACCACTGGGGGAAGAAGAGGCCCAGACAACTCCCCCAGGGGGCAGGGTGAGTCCTGTATCAAGTTCAGGCTGACACAGCCTAAATCAAGTCAGTGCCTCAGTGTACACGACGCTGTCCGCTTAGACACTCACAGATAAATAGCATGGCCTTGATTTAGGGTTGGTCTTGTGTTGCTTGTTTTATATGATTTTACTGGAAAGTGCTAAATTCTGTCAGTCTGTCTTCTCTCTGTAACGCTGGCTATGGGTTTAATAACATCCCTGTTCCTGCATCTCACAGGGTTAAGGATGCTTGTCCCCCATGGCACGGGGTGACATTTTCCACAGCTGAGGCATGAGTGTTGCTTAATGGATCAGATGTTGACTAGGTTATAACTTAAGGTCTGTCACCAACGTCCAAAATGAGGAAGAGGCAGCCTTTGACAGAGAAGAATAAGGAGGGAGAAGCAGGTCCCAAAACACAGTGATCACCAGATCTGTTTGCGCGTTGTTGTCAAAAACCAGGGCACTTAATCACACAGTTGACTGATAAGAGAGAAGGAAGGAATAAATTTTAGGGTGTTTTAGGCTCAATGGTATTGTCATAAAATAGCTTGATTTCATCATTGGTCTTACATTCTTTAGAGTTTCCTTCCTTATGGAAATGAGTTAGTTTGACAAGTTAAATATAAAAAGTCTTGTAGTGTAGAAAACATTTAATATATTTAAAATATAAATATTTCTCACAAAATAATGAACACTTGACCTTGTCAGTCTAAGCACTTAAAAGGGGCACTTCTTCCTCATGGATCTCCCTGCTGCCCAGTGCCCTCCTCCAGGGAAGGGCATGGTCCGTTCCTCCCATGGCCTGAAGTCACAGACCATGCTGGCCGGTTGTGACAGTGGTCATTTTACTTCATGGTGGAAGGCTGGAATTTTTTTAGACTCTATTTGTCCTGGGCAGACTTTTGTGATTGTGCCCCAGTGCATCCTCTTCAGGGTGTCAAACCCAATGGAAGGGACCTGTGTAAGTCCGATGCACACTGAGAGGCTGTGAATATTTCACAGCTGGTAAATTCTCACTCACAGTCTCTGTACAGTTGAAAATAAGTCACACACACAAACTGGGGTTGGGGGCATGGGGGTAAGACCCCTGAGCATGAGAGAAACCACCTATCCTATTAACACATTTGCCTCCTCTGCTGAACACCAGAGAAACTGCTGGGCAGAATGAATGATAACTTATGAACAAGAAGGAAAAATGACTCGAATTGTCAGGAGATGGAGAGTAAGATGTAAATAAGATTTTAGCAGTGGTTGCTGATAGGCGTTGACAGTATAAATGATTGTAGTTTTCTTCATTATTTTTCTAAAAGTAAAATACATGTTTTTCTAAAAGTACATGTATTTCATGTTCAGAAAAAGGAAATAGTGTTATAAAATTGTCTATCAGATTGTGAGCTCTTTAAGCACCTGGTAATTGTTTTATACCTATTTATATTACTGGTGCCCAGGAGGTCCTGGAATATAGTGGGTGCACCGCAGGGCCTGCTGAGCGCATGAAGTGCGGGCAGTTTCTGTGAGGATTCTGAACTTGTTCTCGGCACCCCTGACCATGGACAGGGTGGGGAGTTGAGCGGATAGGACCAGCAGCCTGTGGGCATTTGGCAGGCTGGCCACAGGGCTCCCACAGGGTCAGAGCCTAGGCTCCGTCTGCCAGGCTCTCCGAGGGGAGTCTGCACTTGAGGCTCACTTGCACATAATGGCCAGTTAGCTAGTGAGTAGAAGAAAGAGGATGCTGGGAGAGAAACCCAGCCAGGGTTTTGAAGAGGTGCTAAGAACTTTTCCACCTTTTATGATGATTCCTTGTTATACATTGTGCCAACAAGACAGTAGGATGGCTTCCTGATGGGACCCATGAGCATGAGAATCTTTGCTTTGGAGAGGGGGGTGTAAGGAGGATTCAAGGACCCCATCTCTAGGGAAAGAGGTATCAGCCCCCTAGCCCCTCAGTTTCTATCACCCCCAGAGCAGGACCATGACATGCATTTCACACTTTGTTCCCTCAGACTGAGAAAGGCCAACTATTCAGATTTCCCTGAAATTCGTGAATTTCAGGAGACAAAATTTTGTGATGGGGTCAGAGAATACTGGCAACACTTTCTGGAATGAGGCCTCATCTCACTTCCATGGGCTTTGGTTCCTTATTTTCCCTTTCACTTTCAAAATGCATTGTGAGCATTTTAAAATAGAACCAACCCTTGTGTATCGTCATCCACCTTGAGAACTAAAACATGAAAGGGGCACTGAAACACCCTCCCTTCCTGCCACGGGCACCAGCTCTTCGTCCCCAGCTCGCTCCCTCTGCTGCGCGTCTGCCGAGCTGTGGTTCTAGGTGCAACAGACATGACTCCCAGCACGTGCCCACATCCACCTTCCTGGCAGTCACTGCCACTGTGTCCAGTGGAGCTCTGAGCTCCTGCCTACCTCTCCTCTCAGCACAGCAGCCGGAAGTATGCCTGTGAAACAGGAGGCAGGTCGGGTGACTTTTCCTGAGCCCTGCAGGGTTTCCCATCTCACGGGGGCTGTGTGACTCTCCCGGCCCACTGCTCCAGCCGCAAGAGTCCCCAGTTTACAGGCATGTGCCTCACTTGTGCTGTCCGTCAAAACAAGCCCCTCAGTATCCATGTGGTTTGCACCCTTCTCCCTGTCAGATCTTTGCTCAAACACCGTTTCTCCGTGGGGCCCTCCTTGACCACAGCGCCTGCTCGCCTTCCTGCCCTGCATTTCCTCTCCACAGCTGTGACGACTATACGACGTGTCCTCCACTGGAATTTGGCTCTCTGAGGTGAGCGTTCTGTCTGTTTCCCTCACTCTTGTATCCCCGGAGCCCGTGATGGTGTTCGGCATGTTAGTGTTAAATGAACATGTTGAATGCATCTCAGATGGGAGCTTTAGCTCTGAGCCACCAGCCCCCCACCACTGGACTCTGTTACAAGTCGGGAATGGAAATCCTGTTCCATGACCCCGGGGGAGCCAGCCCTGCCACCAGAGCCTAGGAGAGAAATGGCCACAGCAAGCTCATCCAATGGCCAGACTATAAATGGAACAGGAAGCTTGAATCACTCTGATGATTCTAGTGAACCAGAAGGAGACTCCTCAAATACTGCAGGACAGGAAGCCATGTGGCCCAGTGAGTCACCAGTGCCCCCTGACCTTCTTCCTCAGCCTGCCTGTACCAGGGGAGGATAAGCACCCACTGTGGATCTTAAGTTGAAAGAGTGCTGGCCTGGCCATGAATAGACACAGGTTCCAGTTGCAGTTTGCCATTAACTAGCTATATGGGCTTCCTGTGTCAACTCTGGGCTTCAGGTTTCTCCATCATAAGCATATGAAATGGATCAAATACAAAACGTGCTTTTAAGTGATGTTTGAATTAAAAGTTAAAAGAGAACATTACTATGCATTTTTTTCTTGGTTTTGGTACTTTTATTAAGTGACTCCATTTACTTTTCTGACAAATGTCTACTGTAGGCTTCACATGTAATACATGTGTTCACATGTTTACTACATGGCCTTACATGTAAGCCATGTGTTCAATAGAAATGTTTGCTGATTCCTCACATTCAAGCCTCTATTGTTCCTCTACCTTCACTTCTAGAGTAGCAGTAGTTGAACTCCTATTCCCACAGTAAGTACTAAGTAATTGGTTTGTTAACTTGGCAAATATTCGTTGGGAGATGGCTGCCCCCACCGATGACGCAAACCTGTAGCAGGCTGCCAAGGGCCGCTGTCCGTGGGGGTGTTGACGGCCTCATGGGAGGCCCACAGCTTAGACACAGAACTCTCTAAAACACGTGTGCTTTCCGAGGAGGGCACTATCTACAGTGGTGCTGCAGGGCAATTGTAGCAATGGTCTCTCAAACGGAGGGTTATTATAGATCCACTTCAGGAATAGGGAGGGGTGGGGCCAGAAGTGGTAACCACACAAAAGTAACAGAAATTAGGAGAGTCAGATCATTTGGTTCTCTTGTGCTTCAGTATTAATATTCCATTTCCACTGCTGTAAGAATCCTCATCATTTTGTATTTTAAGGACAATATCTCTGAAAATCGTTTCTTTCAGTATAATAAACCTATGAATCAGTCCTGAACCACCCAAAGCTTCTCAGTTCCCCCATCCTGTTGTCACCATCATTCAGTTCAACAATGAGTTATAGGTGAATCTGTGCCACACCAGGTATGTTGTGGCACAATACCTGGGGATCTGGATGGACCTGTGCAATCCCAGGCTGTGAGATACTCAATAAGCTCAAAGGGTATATGATATCGCGGAGTTTATATATTGGCCCCTCAGATGTTCTAGTCTCATACTACATAGAGACCTCAAACATCAATATTTGACTCAGGTGGGACCTCTGTTATGTTTAGAATCATAGCAAACTTTTCTATTAACTACGGCTTGTACAAAGAGAGGGGGAGAAAGGAGAAGACAGAGAGAGATTGAATTCTGATGAAAAAACTGAAATTATAGATGAAAAATCACACGAATAACTTTGAACCTCATTTTAGGCTGTTAGATATTGTATCCATCCATCTATCCATCAGTCCATCCATCCAGCTTACCCACACACCCATCCACCTACCCACCTAGCCACCTGCCCATGCATCCATCCATCCATCCATGCATCCACACATCAGCCTTTCATCCAGTATCTGGTGACTGTCTTTCACGGTAGGACAAAATCATCAGAAGACCCTTTCCAGCTCTAGCATTTGATTATTTAATGGACCCAGCATTGTTCTAGGTGCTGTGAGGTATATGGGAATGCAGAGCATGTGTATTGCCCCCAGGTTTGGACTTGGAAGTCACAGTCTAGTCTGCAGTCAGACAGTGGTTCACATTACTGAATCCGTAAATGTACAATCACATCTAAAATTGTGAACTCTCCTCAACACATTCTTATTTAAATCATGGTGATTAGCAAAGGAAATTACATCACCAAGCATGGTGTCTGGCACATTGTTAGTATTATAAATAAGAACAATAGTTACCATGTATATTAGTGATTCTCAGCTATGGGTGACTTTGTCTGCCAGGGGACATCTGGCCGTGTCTGGAGACAGTTTTGGTTGTCACACCTGGGGAGGAGAGGTTAGAGCTACCGGCATCTAGTGGGTAGAGGCCATGGATGCTGCTAAGCATCCTGCACAGGCAGCCCCCAACAAGGAGGTAACAGCCCAAAATGTCAGCAGTGCCGAGACTGAGAAACCCATATGTGTCCGTGGGTGTGTGCATCTGAAACACTGTTTACTTGGCACACGTGACCTCCTGTAATACAACAGTCCTAGGAGAAAGATGTGTGTTTTCCTGTGGCTACTGCAACAAATTAACATGAATTTAGTGACTTAAAAGGACTCAAATTTATCATCTTATAGTTCTGCAGGTTAGTAGCACAAAGTGCATCTCACTGGGCTAAAATCCAGCTGTCGACAGGGCTGGTCCTTCAGCAGGCTCTAGGGGAAGATCTGTTCCTGGCCTTTTCCAGCTTTTAGAAGCATCCACATTCCTTGGCTTGTGTCCTCACACTCCATCCTCACAGCTAGCAACTTCTCACCTCTCAGACCTCACTTTCATTGTCACATCTCTCTCTCGGAACACAGTTGGGAACAATTCCCTGCTCTTAAGGACTGGTAATTAGACTGGGCCCAGATAATCGGGAATAATTTCATCTCAAGGTCCTATACAATTTTTTGAAGATTTTATTTATTTATTCTTAGAGAGGGGGAAGAGAAGGAGAAGGAGAGAGAGAGAAACATCCACGTGTGAGAGAAATGTGGATCTATTGTCTCTCGCATGCGCCCCAGGTGGGGACCAGCCTGCAGCCCAGGCATGTGCCCTGACTGGGAATTGAACAGGCAACCTTTTACCTTGTGGGACAACAGCCGACCAACTGAACCACACTGGTCAGGGCTCAATGTCCTATATAATCTTAATCACATCTACAAAGCCCTTTTTGTGATGTGAGAAAACATTCCCTTGTTCTGAGGATTGTGGATGTGGACATCTTTGGGTGCTATTATGCTTTCTTCCACTGTTACTATTATGTCCAATTTTATGAAGAGAAAATTGAGGTACAGAGAAGTAAACAACTCATCTAAGGTGTCTGAGTGGGGAGCTGGGTCCAAATCCAGCCCTTTGGCTCTAGAAGGGCTCCTGTCACTAAGTCAGAAAGTCAGATGGATAGATGTGTTACAGAGCATGTGGGGGGTGGTTCACGATAAATTATTACAGAAAGGATCCCTCCTTTCTTTCTCTGGAGGTTCCTCCCACACACACACACACCTGCTAGGTTTGAAATGCCCGCCGCCAGAGGAAAAGACGTCTCTCAATGCCAGAGACTGGTAAAAAGGAAAGGAATTATTTATTTAAAAGTTACACAGACTTAGAGTAATGGCTTAATGTCTTCATTAAAATACTAAAGTCCTCTAGAATACCCACAGATGCACAGTCCTTCCCTCTCCCTGTGCCCAGTCCAGGGTACCGTATCTCAGGAAAAGAAGTAGAAGTCCGTGATTCGGGCTCCCGGCACCATCAGCTGTGTCGCCACCAAGATCTCCAGTTAATCCAAAGCCTTGTGGCACCTTCTCATGGCCCACCAGCAAGAGTCCTTTCTCCCCTTTTCTTCCCGGCAAAGTCTCTCCTGCTGCCCAAGCCGCGTGGCAAAAAGAAGCACCCCAAAACCACATGGTCCTCTCTACTCTCCTTCAGAACCTCGTGGTCCTCTCCTTTCTTCAGAACCATGTGGTCCTCTCTATTCACTCCAGAACCGTGTGGCCCCCTATTTACTTCAGAACCGTGTGGTCCTCTTCCTTTCCCCTCAGAACCGCGTGGTCCTCCCCCTCTATGACTGCCGTGCCTAGGTTTAAATCCCAGTGCCCATTTGCAGCCCCATTTCTGACTCCTCCTACAGTCAGTTACACCTGCCAGCATCCCCGTATTCTTCCAGCTTTACTGGGCTGCCATAGTAAGTCCGGGTACGTGTGGCCCCATGGCATGGAGCCAATCATCTCCAAGCTCTCACGCAGGCCCTGTAACCAGGGGGAGTTGCTTCCCAGTCCCATCTTGGGTGGAATTCGGTCCCATCCCCCTGGCTCAAAGCATGGCCACAGCTATTTAACACATCCATGAAACCAGTTAAAGATTATAGATATGTTAAATGACCGTGCCAGGGGTTAGCTGCAAAGCTCTTGCTACCCAAAACAGCTCTGAATGGCCCTGTTCCATGTGTCTCATCCCCCCCTGGCTCAGGCTTGTGGGGGTAAGGGCATCCTATATATATATTTCTATTTCTCGGACACCTTGAGTTCTGGACCCCATTACAAATCCCTTCTTGGGGCCCTCCTCTTGGCTGTACCCTGCTTCAGATGGAGAGAGAAAACAAAGCAAACGCTGGAGTTTCACCTGTTCAGTCTTCTTGAACAGTTCCTAGATGGAAACGCCAGTAAGAAGGCAACCAGTCGCAGATAGGCAGAAGGAGAGGAGAAGGAATGTGGTCTAAGTGATTCACAATGGGTTTCAAGGTTTGCCCTAATGTCTCCAGCTTGCCTTTGTGCCCCTGGTGGCTGACCCCTCCTCCCCCATCCTTACGGCTCCTATGAGATTCATGCTTACCCTTTGACAGAAGTGTTCACGGCACATGTGTTAGTTGCTTAAGGAGAAACATGGTTGCCTGTGGCGGGGGTGCAGTATGGTGGGAGGCAACGACCCACAGGGCCTGAAGCTCAACATACTCTAGGCAGGTTTAGAGTGCAATTTCTGAGAGCAGCCGCAGTGTTAGAAGAACGCAGGCTCTCCTCTATACCCTCAGCCCTTAGCCTAATCTCTGACAGAGAGAGTAGTACCTCTGACTCCTTTTCTTCCCACCCCATCCCAGCAAGTGTGTGACCCACAGCCTTGTTTCCCAGGTTCTGATCCAAAAACCTACTGAAGCTCTGGAACCAAGTGGGGGTCCTGCATGGTGAGGGCCAGCATTTGTGTCTTTGGGTGATGGGCACCTGCAGGATACGTGAAGCAGGGAAAGGCAGCTGATAAGACTGGCACCAGCTATGCATAATTGTTATCCGGCACAATCACAGCTGATTATGCTGCCATGAGTATCAGAATAAGTCAACTCTTGATACGCTGCCTTCCTCACTGTGCCATCACTCACTCGCTCGCACCTTCTGTCCATGAACATTGTGTGATTGATACAAATCACAGGTCTTGATGTTGTGAATTGGTTACTGTCCTGGCCTCCAAGGAGCAAATGTGCATGGGAGAAGTCTCCAAACCATCCCAGCCCTGTGTGTGATCAGAGCAGGCCAGGCAGACCAACACCTGGCTCCTGGGGCATGGGGAGGAAATTCCAAACCTGAAGAAAGATTTAAAGAGTTTATCTGAGCCAAGGTTTAGGGGCCAGTCCCAGAACAAAATCTCAAGTGATTGAGAAAATGCTCCAGAGAATGGCAGTTTTGTAATTTCTTTCATGCATTTAGAATCAAAGGAGAAGATGTGAGAGGGTAAGGAGGGTTACATGAAATCGTTGGTGGCAAATTGAGGAGAGAGAGAGTAAAGCGGGAAATCTCTAGAACTGGACAAAAATCAAAGTAGAGGGACACATACTTCTTTTGCACTGGTGGGCACCTGGTTGTTAACATTCCCCATGCAGAGTTTAGGTTATTCGGGTTGAAGTGAGGAGGACTGTTGCGGTTGTCCCGCCCTAATCTCTGCAGGTCTGGAGAGAAATTGTTCTGACACTGTAAGCATGTTATTCCAGATGCAAACAAAAACCTGGACAGGGCTGTTCAAAGTAGAGATTAATTTACCATATAGGCCTTAGGATGGCACTTTCCACCGTAACCTGCCCAGTCAGGAATTTTTATGACTGAAATATCCTATGTGGTCGAAATGGGGTATAGACTGAGGGGCCCCCAAAGCCTTTACAAACCTTGGTTGGGGGATGGAGAGTGGATGATAGGATTAAGGTACTTTGCATTACAATGGCAACTTGGTAGCTACTTTAATAGCTGTGCTATCACCTGGGGGCGCAGTGGGTGTGACTTTCAGACTGTAACCTTACTCTTGCCTCCTGGATCACTGAGTCACTCCTGCCCTGACTGGGAATGGTAGCACAGAGCATGTGAACTATACAAAAAACTGGCAAATGTAGCTCATTGTGGGAAGAGTGGGAGATGAGGTCCCCACTCAAGGAAGTTCCAGGTCAGTATTTAAACTAAGGGAGGGCAGCCAAGAGAGGAGGAGTGAGGAGGAAGAGCCACGATGCGGGGTAGTGAAGGTAGATTCTAGCAGGCTGCCCGTAGTGAGATAGGAGCCTTGCAGGCTGTAGGAGCTGGTCCACCCTGGGCTAGTAAGAAAACAGGCATGCTGCCTTGATTGTGCCCTCATTAGCTGATTCCAAAGTCACCAGAAAATGCCTTGCAAGACACTGACCTGCTGCCATCTCTATCTGGACACTTGGGACTTGCGCCTTTCCTGGACTTCACCATGGTCCAGTGTAACACAGCACATGCTTTTTTGGACTATTGCACAGAAGTTGATGACAACATACCCTAGATTCTGAAGGAGAGAGCTTCTGCGTGAGGATGGTGACTTTGGTACCTTCCAGAGAGACTGGAAAACTGTTTGCACAGCTGACTTAAGATAAGGAAATGGGGAACTATGGGGTTTGCTTGCTTTTGGCTCATAGCCTTTTGGGGAACAAGGGGAGTGCTGGGTCTCGTGGGAAAGGAGGGCTCCGAGCATAAGTGCTCTCAAGGTTGGAACGCTGTAAATAAAAACCTGTTTCTTCCAGCATTTATTGTTGGGTCATTCACAAGGTGCCACGTGAATTGGCACTTGTCTGCTCGGCTACGCGGTTACTTTCAGTGTGCTGGCTTGCCAGGGAGCTCCTGTTTTGTTCACATGCCCAAGAAGCTTCACAAAACTGCCTAGATCCACCGCACCCCCCAAAGACCTGATCTGATTGTGCTGGGAGTGGCCAGGCACCTGGATTTAAATTGTTCAGGTGGGCCCTGGCCAGGTGCCTCAGTTGGTTGGAGTGTCGTTCTGTACACCAAAAGGCTGTGGGTTCAATTCCTGGTCAGGGCACATACCTAGGCTGCAGGTTTGATCCCTGGTCAGGGGGCATACAGGAGGCACCTGACTGATGTTTCTCACTAACATCAATGTTTCTCTCTTGGTTTCCTTTCCTGTCTTTCTAAAATCAATAAACATGTCCTTGGGTGAAGATTTTAAAATATAAATACATAAACAAACAAATAAATAAATAAATACAATGCTCAGGTGCTGATCACCAGCAGCCCCTGGGGAACCACGTCTCATCTCCCAGCTGGACCTCCTCCTCTGGTGACTGCCATTTGTGCTTCACCTGTAACTTCCCTGGTTATCACATTTTCTCTCAATTCTCGGACTTAGGTATATATCTTACCTTATGATACACTTTTGTTTTCTAAAACCCACTATTTCTTATTTTTAAAATATAACTACTTACAGGTATCAGATGTGGAAAATGAGAAGTCCCATTGCTGGGGACAGTTAAATAGTGTGGCGAGTTGGAAGTGAGTGCATAGTAGGTGCTTCACCACCACTGAGTTTGCTGGGCTGAGCACTCCTCCCCCATTCTCTGGACTATGTGTTGACACTAAGCCAACAAGCCGAAAAGGTCAGGTACACTCTCGCAAAGCATGAATTCCATCCTCTGCTCTGGCCTCCCCTCCTTCCACATCAGGAAGAGGCCTCTGTGGTGTCGCAGAATAATTTCTTCCACCTTCCTGGGAGCAGTAGCCTAAATGCTGGCAATGCCTTCCTCCTTCTCCATTAGCCGACATTCCACGCCCACAAGAGGTGTGTCCCAGAAATGGCACTTGAGTTGTCAGCACCTCTCATTGCAGGAAGGAGCTGAAGGAGGAGACTGGGAGTGTGGGGGATGTTTCACAGGGTGGCAGAGCTGTTTCAGGGCTGTACATGCTATGGTCCCCTCTCCTGACTGTAAGGCCCATGACAGCCCCGAAGGGTAGTCAGAGGGACCCTGCAGAATGGGAAGCCCCTCTTCTCACACTCAGCCTGCTTTGAGCACCTCTGAAAAGCCCAGCAGGAGTGTCAGGGTTAGGTTTTTCAGCCCTGAGCACTGAGGGAACTCAGAGTCCTGTTAGGGTTAGGGAACAGGTCCTGTGATAAATAGGTGCGCCAGGTTCAGAAGAGGGGCTGAGGGGCTGAAGAGTCCCATCTTTCTCAGGGCCAGGATGCATGCCACCATTCCCCAGATAGTATGTTCTGGAACAGTCCAAGGATATCTGGAAACCTTGTCAGCCAGTCTAGGTGGCCAGAGGAGAGGCTGACAAGAGTGCAAAGAAAAAGCCACCAGAGGAATTTGGAAGGGTTGTTAACCATGTCCACAACTGGCTAGATCAACACAGATCTGTCAGTTCTGAGGCCTGAAGAAGAGTCCTCCCATACTCACTCATGTTTCAAATTATGAATAGGGTTGTTTAAAATCGAAAATGTAATGGGCACATTTCTATGGTGACTACTTTGGTGTTTTCCACAATGCCCCAGCCTGGCGTTGCCTAGTCTAACAAAGACATTGAGGCAGTTAAAAATGTGGTGAAGGCCCGGGCTGGGTAGCCCAGTTGGTTAGAGCATCATCCTAATACGCCAAGGTCATGGGTTTGATCCCTGGTCAGGGCACATACAAGGATCAAGCAATTAATACATAAATAAATGGAACTGATCTTTCTCTCTCTCTCTCTCCCTCCCTCCCTCCTCTCTTCCTCTCTAAAATCAATAAGTAAAAAAAAAATTTTAACTGCAGTGAAAGATGGAATTCTACCACAGCCCCAAGAACAACCAAACCTGGGAAGACTTTCCATTCATTGCACAGTTCAGCAGACAGACCTGGATTCCCCAGGAAGTATCTGTCTTGGTTTATGCCACCTCTCCAGACATTTGAGCTGTGCACACACTTGGAGACCAGGTGGGTTCTGCAACAAGAACTCTGTCCCCTCATTGTAATCATCAGCAAGAATATAAATACTCTTCTTCAGGGAATGGGAGGGCAGTGCAGTCCTCCTACCAAAGAGTGAACAGAGGAGAAAGGAAGAGGAAGCCAGGCCCAGCACCTGGCGAGAGCAGTTCCTAACTATTCCATCTCTACACCAACTATTTTGGGTCCCCACAGGATTCACAACGAAGAAAAAGAAAATCCACCCTCAGATAGTGCCTTTTGCTGCCTTTTTGTTTAACAGTTCCCTTCTGTCAGACAACACATACAAACACACACATGTAAATGTGTACAGACTTCTGCTACTTAACTGTAATTGGTTGTGAATATGTCTCTGCAGGTCAAGAGTCATATCTATTTTTTCCTTAGCAAAATACCAGTCAGACAAATTGATAGATTAGTAGGTGACTTTCCTTTCCATTGCTGCTGCAAAAAATGACCACAGATGTGCTTTAAAACACCACATGTTCATTACCTTATAGTTCTTCAGGCTGTAAATCTGCAAAGGGTTTCCCTGGACTGATGTGAACTCATTGGTAGTGCTATATTCTTTCTGAGGGTCAAGGGAAGGGGCTCCTTCCAGACTTTTCCAGCTCCTAGAGACGCCCAGATCCCTTGGCTCAAGGTGCCTCTCCATCTTCAAAGCCAGCAGTGGCACTGAAACCCTTGTTACATTGAATGGCACTAACACCGACCCCTTCCACTTACATGGACCCTTGTGATTAATTTGGCCCCCCTCACTGAGGCAGCATCATCCCGCTGCCTTCAGGCCAGGTAGTGAGTGAATGTCGTTCTTACCATGGTATGAATGGTATTCATACATGGTATTCATCTTACCATGACATGATCTTACCATACATGATCTGCCTTGTAGCCCCTCACCATGGTTAGGTGACATAGACAGGTTCCAGCGACAAAGACATGGATGTCTTTGGGACCAGGATGTGGTCATCTTTGGGGCTACTCTTCTGCCATCCACACACCACCAGTGCGCTTGATACATTGTAGGCATACCATGCAGGTTTCTTAAGTAAAACAAAATAATTAAATACACCTTTATATTCCAACAGCATTGAATCAGTCTAACTTGTATATATTGTCTTGTTAACAATTGTGTCATTTTCTGTGGTTAAGCTGTCACGTTTTCCTCACCTTCTAACTTAAATCCTTATAAAAGTCACTAATTTTTTCACGTACACATATTGCTTCCTGTACGATAGAGATTCCTGTGTATCTGCATCACAGCCTGGCAAGATAACATGATACACCAAATCACCACCATAAAACCACACGCAGTTAGTCCTGAGGTGATGATTCGGAAACCAGAAGGAGGGCTGTGATGACAGCGCTGAGAAGCAGAAGTGTGAATGGGGTCTCGAGGATGTATGTTTGCTTCCATGTACCACTGACTAATTCTGAGCCCATCCCCAGCTTGCTGGACAAAGATGAGCCTAAGTTGGCTAAAACCAAATGGTGTTTGTTGGCAATGAGACCAATGTCAGGGTGCCATGTGGGTGAGATTTGCTTTCCCTTTAGATCCCACCTAGAAGTGGCTCCTCTATCAGAATACGGGTCTTGGAAACATTCTTCCCACTGCCACAGAAAGGAACAATGTGCCCCTAAGAGTTTGGTTAGAGACACTAATCTGGAAGCTACACAATTAAAAGAAAGAAAATATTCTTTGGTAATGAGAAGTCAATGGCAGGCATTTTGCAGTGTGTTTTGGATGGCAGAAAAACTGCTTTAGAGTCCCATATGTATAATCATTGGGAGCAGGCTGGGTAAGCTGTGCACAGAAAGATGGGGGCTTTATTTGTTTCTTGGGAGTGGGTATGAAACCTTCTGAGATAGTTTTCAAAAATATATGGAATAATTGGACTTCTGGTCAAGACAGCTGAGTAGGTAAACACAGCTCACCTCCTTGCACAACCACATCAAAATTACAATTAAACTATAGAACAACCACCATTAAGAATCATCAGAATGGAAGTCCTACAACTATGGAATTAAAGAAGAAACCAACTATGGAATTAAAGAAGAAACCATATCAAGACTGGTAGGAGGGGATGTGTAATGGGCTGGTCCCACACCCACAAGTAGCAGCCATCTACAGATTGCTTTGTAGCTTATGCTGTGTGACCCCAGACAGAATACAAGCAGTGGCTGACCTTGGACATGCCAATAGCAATCAAGGCTCAACTACAACAGGAGGATATACTCGACTCACACCATGGGTACACTTTGAGTACCCAGCTTGAGTCATAGGGGAGACTGTGCCTCTGGACTCTACAGGACACTTACTATATTAGGCCACTCTACCAAGCCTGGGAGATATGGCAGCTCTACTTAATATATAGAAACAAGTGCAGGGAGTTTACCAAAATGAGAAGACAAAGAAACAGGGCCCAAATGAAAAAACAGAACAAAACACCAGAAAAAGAACTAAACAAAATGGAGACAAGCTTCTACTACATGCAGAGTTCAACACACTTGTTATATGGATGCTCAATGAACTTAGTGAGGACCTCAGCTAAGCACTAAAAAGCACTAAAAAGATCCAGTCAGAAATAAAGGCTACATTAATTGAAATAAAGAACAATTTACAGCCCTGACTGGTGTGGCTCAGTGGGTTGAATGTCATCCCACAAATCGAAGTCAGCAGTTCAATTCCCAATCAGGGCAATTCTTTGGGTTGTGGGCCATGTCCCTGGTTGGAGGTGTGTGAGAGGCAACCAATCAATGATTCTCTCTCACATCAATGTTTCTCTCCCTCTCTTTCTCCCTCCCTTGCCCTTTCTCTAAAAATAAATAAATTTTTTTTTAAGAAGAGAATAATTTCCAGGGAATCAACAGTAGAGTGGATGAAGCCAAGAATCAAATTAGCAATATGGAATACAAGGAAGCAAAAAACAACCAATCAGAACAGCAAGAAGAAAAATGAATCCAAAACATGAGGATAATGTAAGGAGCTTCTGTGACAACTTCAAGCATACCAACATTCACACCATGTGGGTGCCAAAAGGAGAAGAGAGTGAGCAAGAAATTGGAAACCTATTTGAAAAAACAATGAAAGAAAACTTCCCTGATGTGATAAAGGAAATAGACATACAAGTCCAGGAAGTGCATAGATTCCCAAACAAGATGAACCCAAAGGGACCCACATCGACACTTAGTAATTAAAATCCCAAAGGTTAAAGACAAAGAGAGAATCTTAAAAGCATCAAGAGAAAAGCAGTTAGTTACACGGGAATTCCCATAAGACTGTCAGCTGAATTCTCAAAAGAAACTTTGCAGGCTACAAGGGACTAGCAAGAAATATTCAAAATGATGAAAGGCAAGGACATACAACCAAGATTACTCTACCCAGTTAAGCCATCATTTAAAATCAAAGTACAGACCCTGGCTGGTGTGGCTCAGTGGATTCAGTGCTGGCCTGCAAACCAAAGGGTTGATGGTTTGATTCCCAGTCAGGGCACATTCCTGAGTTGCAGGCCAGGTCCCTGGGGGTGGGGGGGGATGCATGAGGTAACCACACATTGACATCTCTCTCCCTTTCTCTCTCCCTCCTTTTCTCTCTCTAAAAATAAATATATAAAATCTTTTAAAAATATATGGGAATGAGCATATGTTTCAACCACAATTGACCTACCCAGCATGTGCATCATGAAACTATTTGTATAAAATACTGTTATTTACACTGGAAACACATGAAAAGTATTTTTATGATTTTGTTGGCTCACAGCAGCCAGCATAAATGATATCTCTGGTTGTGACCTCACAAGGTAGAAGAGGAGAGCTCTCTGGGTTCACCCTCATGAACTTATCACCTTCCAAGGGCCCCACCTTCTAATACCATCACATTGGGCGTTAGCTTTCAATGTATGATTTGGAAGGAGGTGCATTGCATTCAAGCCATAGTAGTTGGTAAACATTTTGGGAAGATGAATCTATTTCAGAGATATATTCAGTATCGCTCTTAGCTACCTCCTCTTAAATCCTGAACTTTTTTTATTTATATAAAAAAGTGAAGAATCTTGGCTACTTCTTTATCCTGCCTCATACTTCCTTCTGGGTTCAGTTAATATTCCTTTCACAATAAGGGCTAGGCAAGTAATAATAACATTGGAATCTGAGAAAAGCAAGAAAATAGACATATGCAAACAGATGACCTCCTTGATGCTCCAACTAGTCAACTCAAAGATTTTTCATGGAAGTTGGCTAAATATTTTAACCTATCTTTTAAATCAGCTCCACCAGCTTGTCCGTATTTGATGAAACAATTTTCTCTCTATCTTCTCCAAGTGTGATTCTGAACGATTTCACATGTCAACATCATTGTCATTTGTCAAACATTGAATGTGTTCCAAACAGAGTATTTATGAAGGCTCTAAGTCTCTATTGGTGCAAAGAATTGCTCAATTGAATACAATGCATTATTATTAGCCTTCAGTTGACAGAAACTGCAGGAGCCAAACAAGTGTCATTGATTAAAGAATGAAATAAAATGGTGATTGTCATCACTCCCCGTGTGATTTAATGGCCTCTTTCTTAGGTACCTATATGCCTCCCATGCATAAGTGTGATTCATGCCACCCTGGGCTGGTGAGGTCCTTCTTGCTTCCATCAGGGAGTGACACAAGGAGACAGGGCCTGGGCCAGGACCCCATCCCAGAAGGTCCTCAGTGCAGTGGGGACTGAAGAAAGAAGCCCTGCCATCAGATTGTCTGGGTTCAGCCCTGTCTTCACTGTCAGGCTTGGAGTGGGCTTGTCAGACAAGTTATCTATGCTTCATTTCTTCATGTGCAAAACAGACATAACAATAGTGCCCACCCGCAGGCTGTGACCTCTCCCCCAGTTTGGGCCCCCTCCCCAGGTCATTGACCCATCTCCAGGTCTTGGTGAGGATTCTATGAGAGGACATAGCTGGTGTTCAGGGAGCGTGGATATTGTTGAGGCCACAGCCATGTCCCCCCTTTGGATGCATTTACAGTGCTTTAGAATACACTTAACCATCCTTTAGTCACCTGCCTGGCATGGGTCAAACACCTTATCCATTAGCCCACATGCAGAAGAAAACAAAACCAAGCTGACCTCAATGAACCATGGTGCCATGTATTCATCCTTTGGAAGAAGCCACTCCCCTCACCTGACTTGCCCTCTCCCCTGTTTGAAATAATACTCACCAAGGGGCAGACAGAATTCACCTCTCAGAGACCCCTTCCTGGTTCCAAAGCTGCCCCTCCCCGGGGTTTTCTCTCCTATAACTTTGAAAGGTTGTCTACACAGCATTTGTCAATACTCTTGCTGTGCTTCACTTCTGTTCAAAGTTGAGTGTGCAGGAATTCCATTTTTCAGACAAATTAAGTAATCTGTGGGTTATAGTAATTTGTGGAACACAACCTTTTCTCTCCTAGTCAAGAAGAAATCTCAATGAAGGTGTTAAAATGAAAGTCTTCAGTTTGCATATTTCATTTAAAAAAAGGCAATCATTGCAAACTTGAGAACTTCATACCTGGGGACAAACTGCTTGGAACAAACCTGGCAATGACGGTAATGTCATGACACTGAGTTTGAGAACCAGTGGTCTCTTTCCAATCCGACATTCCATGTATCAGCAGTTCTCACCGAAATGTGTTGTAACAGGTTTAAAAGTTAATGGGTCAGCTGGTGTTTTTTACTTTAAAACTTGTTTCCTTTAAGCAGTGTAATAAAAACTTGCCAGGTTCTCAGAATATCCCACGAGACACGCCACCCATTATGGACTTAGACTGGAGGCCGAGAAAGATCCGTGTGCAGTGGTGTTTGGACTTGGCTCAGGGTACTAAAGTCCACAGTGCCACTGCCTGGCTCACGTGGGAGGGAGGAGAGGAAAGAAGGTCCTTGTGTGTGAAGGTAGTAAGTAACCAAGGAGGAGACAGAGAGACATCAGGGAGGGAAAAGCCATCAGGTAGGATGAGAAAGACATCAGATAGGAGAAAGGTGGGTGCAGGTGGAGCTGTGTAGGGGACAGCAGCCCCTGTATCTCTGAAGGCAGAAGGTAGGAGTGACCACTTAGGAATATATTGTAAATTGTGTTGGCTTAGACTGTTTGTTCTGTGTTCAATTTTGTCTCCCCAGCTAAAATGAAAAATTCTTTAGCACATAGAAGGTATCTTTTATGCTACATTATGTTCCACTCAACACCTTACATGTAATAAAGCCTCGAATACTCATATAATAGCTGCCCAGGCGTGTAAACCGATTGGTGGCATTTCATTATAATCTTTATCTACCCCTGGAACATTACCCTGATGAATTCTCACCACAGTTAAAGAAGACATGTCAGTCTTCATATGTGTAGCTAATATTGTTGTTGTTACTTTCCAAGGAACTAACTTGGCTATCGCTGTTTAGATTCATTCCATTCATTCACTTGCTAAGATGAACACTGGGTCTGCTATATAAATTTTAGTTAATTTTCTTACATATGTTTTCTTCCTCTCTTCTTTTGGTTTGAGTAATGGATTCATTCTATGCACCAGGGTTCAAGAACTGGGACATGTAGGAAACACTTTTTAAATTTATTTATTTTTTGTTATGGAATATTTCAAACATATAATATAGAAAACAGTATAGTTGACCCCTACATAGCAAGTTTTAACAATGATCAATACACGGATGGATAATCTTGTTCCAAATTTCAAATGGAATGTTTTGTATGTTTCCCCACTGAGTAAGGTGTTTGCTGAGCTTTGTTTCTCTTTATTTTTTTTCCTTAGGTAGATTCCCTGAAGAAGGAAATTCTTACTATTTCACCAAGAGGTTTTTTTAAAGAATTGTTTTGTCATGCATGGATGTTGAATTTGATCACTTTTCTTGCATAATTGTTTCTATAATACTTCATTTAAAATTTTTGTGACTATGTTCATGAGTGAGGTTAGCATATAATCTTACTTCCTTGTGCTGCACTGTTCTGGTTTGGGTCAGGTTAGGACCCTGGGGTGGGGTTGGCGGGGAGGCGGGGGGCGGGGAGACACGGGACTTAGTTTAGGGCCTCGCTGCTCTAACAGTGCAGCCACGCCTTCTCTGGGAGCCCAGGCCCCCGCCCACAAGCCCGAGCCCCTGGGCCCCCTTGATCCTGGACCCCTGAGTCCCCGGACACTCCCCCGAGTCCCCAAGACCCCTGATATCCTCAGATTCCCTCAGATTCCCGAGACTCCGAAATCCTGAGTCCACCGAGACCCCGCAGATCCCCGGAACCGAGTCCCCAAGACCCCCGACATCCCGCGAGGACCCCGGACCGCCAGACCCCCAAGATCCCTGGACCCCGAATCCCCCGAGATTCCTTGAGTCCCCAAAGAACCCCCGAGTCCCCAGAGAACCCTTGAGTCCCCGAGACCCCCGGAAACGGAGTCCCCAAGACCCCTCGAGAATCCCCGGACCCCAGAGTCCCCCAAGACTCCCGAACTCCCCCACCCCCGCCCCGAGCCGACACCCCGGACAGCCGGTCGGGACCCCTTCGTTACGCAGCAGGGACTAAACCTCCGCGCCGCCCCGTTTCCGCGGTCCTCCAGGTCCGCCGCCAGCCCACCCTCCGCCCTGCGACTCCCCTGCCATGGACCTCCCGCCAGGCGGGGGCGCTGTGGGACGCGGGAGCTGTGCGGGGGAGACACCGGGAGCACCCGGAAGTGCCCGCAGTCGGCGGAAGTCCCGTCCTCCGCCCTCCGCGGAAGTCCCTCGTGCTGGTCCTTTCCCTCGTGGGGGACCTCCGACATGGCGCACTACAACTTCAAGAAAATCACGGTGGTGCCGTCCGCCAAGGTAGGCGTCCTGGGGCCTTCCGCTCTCGCCTTGTGCCTCCGCCCGGTCACCGGGAGGGCCCAGGCCTGCAATGCTCCCCCGCCGGGCCCGGCTGCCAAGGCCACGTCCTCGAGAGTAGGGCTCCCAGGGTCAGTGTTCCCTCGGAGAGGCTAGGGTTCTCTCCTCAGACGTTAGACTCCTCTCTAGAGACGATGTTGTCCTTCCTTAGTGGTTGGAATCTTCCCCTAGAGGGGGGGATCCTTCCTCTGACGTCAGCGTTCTCTCCAGAGATGAGAGGGTCCTTCTCCAGAGAGGAGAGGTCCTTTCCCGAGAGAAGGGGGAGTGTCGGAAGGCTTCATGAATAAGTAACTTCTGAACTGGACCCTCGAGGATTCATAGAGGTGGAAGAGGGAGTAGCGATCTCAGGGCCTGAAGTCTGTATTCCTCCTGATACTGACAGTGCTGTGGGCGCCTGTCAACTCGTCTGCCCTGGGGAATTCATGCAATAATCTTTAATGTCTTCAGTCACCTTACTTATACTAGGAAATTAATAACAGTGGATTTTTGTTTTACCCATCACTTTACATACTTTGAAAGATACGTGAATTGAAGCTGTAGGGTTGTTCTTTCTCAAAATTTTTTTCTGATTTATGCTTGAGTTGTCTGACTATTATGTTTCAAAGGTTTTTGGGTGTTTGAAAATTAAGATAAAAGAAATTTTGGTATAAAATTCATTTCAACAGCCACTTGCTAAGTATTTCTTAAAGGCCAGAAACTATAAAGATGAACAAAGTTGTATATAAAAGACTGAGTTAGGAAAAGTGTTTGTAGTTTAAAATATATACTGTTATGAAATGTTTGTCTTTTAAAAAGGTTTCAAATAAAGTGGGTGAGAAGTAGATGTATTTGGTATAACTCTCCTATTTTATTTAATTGCAGGACTTTATTGACCTAACGTTATCGAAGACTCAACGAAAGACTCCAACAGTTATTCATAAGCATTACCAAATTCATCGCATTAGACATTTTTACATGCGAAAAGTCAAATTTACTCAACAGAACTACCATGACAGACTCTCACAGATTCTAACAGATTTCCCCAAGTTGGACGTAAGTGACTCTGGGGGCCACAGATAGTCATATAAATGTGAGCTTTCAGGTCACGGGTGTTTAACCAGTTTGTTCTACTCGTCTGACAGATAATGAAGGAAACAAAGTAGTTGAGTTATCTTACTCACTGAGTTAACAGCAAAGTTGAGAACAGAACACAGGTATTTTTGTTCCTTAGTATTTCTACTTTCTACCAAATGAACCCCATCTAAGAGGGCCCAGAGCTCTCTTGAGGCTTTGTCACCTCTCAGCTTGGCAGAGGCCAACACCAACGTCTCTAAAAGCTGTGACTTAATCTGAAAGCCCGGGATTCTGGTGGTTCGCCACCTTGTCCGGTTTCCTCTCCTCCCTGTTTCCTTTTCTGGGCCTCACATTGGGTCAGTGACCTGAGGTCTACCACTGTTTGTGGTGGTGTGGGTTTATCAGCCATTGATGGTCAGTTCGACACTGAGTACTCTTTTCACAGTGGTAAGAAATCGCGTGAAGTAGCTGTGACTTCTCCATTAAGCCAAGAAAGTTAAACTCTTAACTCTGCTATGAAGTGTAGTTTGCCGGTTTATTTAGATGTAGAAGGCTAGAGTAACACTGCCTATGAAGTCCTGTGCAGGATCACATGGTGGCAGATCATATGGGGTGGTGAAGGATGGCCAGCCAGTACAGTGTGAGGGCCTAAACAGACTCTGAAATAGTCTCTGCTGATAGGTTAAAGCAGAGAAAAGGTTGGTTTATGTGACAAGTATTTCTTTTATATTTAAAAAGATGACAATGGATTGTTTAAAAAAATACAGAAGTGCCCTGACTGGCGTGGTTCAATGGGTTGAGCACCATCCTGCAAAGCAAAAGCTTGCAGGTTCAATTCAAAAAGCATGCCTGGGTTGCAGGCCAGGTCCTTGGTTGGGATCATGTGAGAGGCAACTCTCATATTGATGTTTCTCTCTTTCTCTTTCTCCTGTCCTTCCCCTCTCTAAAAATAAATACAGTCTTTAATTTTTTTTTTTTTTTAATACAGAAGTGTTAAAAATTTAAAAGTTCTTGCCGGAGGAATGGCACTTATTTGTGTCTCTCTTATTTGTGCCACATGATGTGATTGAGTACATGATGTGGCACATGTACTCAATATCTATTGATGTTGAATCAGTAAATTATTTTTTGAGAAGGCGGATTCCGTGGGAAGACCTGGGGATGAAAAAATGTGAGATTATTCTAAACTAGTTTGATTTTAGGAAATACCTAGTTTGAGCAAACAAAATATTTTCATCGAATTAGTACCAGTTTTCTGTGGTTCTGTGTAAGAAGTTATCTTTTTCATCCTTGGCATTGTGTGTGTCTTTAAATACATTAGAGGCTCAAATTTATGAACAAGTTATCTGAGAACAGTTTCAGAGTAGAGGGTTTAGTTACCATTTATCAAATGGTTGCTGTTTCTCAGGTCCTGTTCTAGGTACTGGGAGTACAGCAGTAATAAAAGAAGTCCCTATTGTCATCTAGTGGAAGGAAAGACAGTAAACATAAAAGTACATGGTATGCAGATAAATAAGGAGAGTAGGGAGTGCCCTAGCTGGTCATTTGTAGCAGAGGCCTGAAAGTGAGGTGATGAGGTCTGTGGATCCCTGGTGAAAGCAAGTGCCAAGGCCCAGAGTATGCTGTCTTCAAGGAACAGGAAGTGGAGCAGGGCATATGAGAAGGAGAGTAATGGGGATGAGTCAGAGAGGTGATGGGTAGGGTGAGGCTACTTGTGTAGGGCTTGAATTCTGTTAGGGAAGGAAGGCTCTGGACCTGAACCTGGGACTGGCCATGCTTCGGCTTAGCTCTTGGAGCACAGGTGGCAAACACCAGGCCCATGGGCCGAATCCGGCCCTCCACCTTGTTTTATCTGGCCCAGCACCTTTCTACCGGGCGGCAGTGCTGAGCTCTCACTTAACTGTTACGGAGTAGTTACATTTATACAGTCCTAAAATTGCATTTGGCCCTTTGAAGGCAACTGTGAGGCTGATGTGGCCCCCGGGGAAAATGAGTTTGACAGCCCTGCTCTTAGAGGATGACTGGCCTGTGGGGGTAGGAGGCCACTCAGGTCAGCACTGTGACTTAGAGGACAGGTGGTAGTGAAGGAGTTGAGAAATGGTTGACTTCAGGGTATCCTTTGAAGGAAGAGCTAACGGATTTTCTCAGAGTAGGTGTGGGCCGTAGCACCTTGGACTGTAGAGTTGCCCTTCACCGAGACAGGGAAGAACATGGGTTTGAGGAGGTGGATAGCAGTTAGTACATGTTAATCATGACATGTTGGTGAGATGTTCAAGCAGAAGTGCTGAGCAGTCTGAAGCTCATAGGAGGTCTGGCTTGGAGATGGTCAGGTGGAGCTTATGAAAATGTAGATGTATGAAGACTTAGGTGAGGTCACCTAGGAAGTGAGTGTAAGAAGAGCCCTCCAGGGAGCACGAATGGTTAGCATTGGTCTGGGAACTGGAGCCAACAAGGGAGTTGGAGAAGAAGTAACCAGTGAGAGAGAAAGTCCCAGAGGCCAGGTAAATGCATCAGGAAGTGTGGGGAAGGATCTGATGAGAGAGGGAGAACTGGAGGTTACTGATGATGATGAGCTGTTTGAATGGCCTGGTAGACACAGACCTGATTAGTTCGGGTTTGTGGGAATAGGAGTAAAGAAAAGACAGTGCCGCTTACTTCCCTGTGACTCCTGTTCTCTCAGGGAACCAGACAGACATTAGCCAGGAGAGAGAGAGGGAGAGATGCAGGGGGTTTGGGAAGAGAGGGGAAGATGCGATATATCTCCCTAGGAATGTTCTTCAAGTATTTTTTACACATAGGGATGAGAAACTTGTACCAAACTGACTGCTTTGCTTTTTTGTTGCAGGATATCCATCCGTTTTATGCTGATTTGATGAACATTCTCTATGACAAGGATCATTACAAGTTGGCTCTAGGACAAATAAATATTGCCAAAAATTTAGTGGACAAGTAAGGTATTTTCCTAATACATTATCTTTTACATTGTCAAAAGTGAAAAAAATCTTACGTAATTCTTTTTATTTCTTTAAGTGTTGCTAAAGATTATGTGCGGCTTATGAAATACGGAGACTCTCTCTACCGCTGCAAGCAGCTGAAGCGTGCTGCCCTGGGGCGAATGTGTACTATTATCAGAAGGCAGAAGCAAAGTTTGGAGTATTTGGAACAAGGTACTTGTCAAGCATTAGCAAAAACAGTCTTGAGTACATTCTATTAAGGTGCTTGATCTTTGTCGAAAACTTATTTTTGAAATGTTTGTTTTTGTTTCCTTTTAGAATGACAGGGTCAAATTACCGTATTTTGCCATGTGTAATGTGCACTTTTGTGCCCAAATTTTTGAGGGGAAAATCAGGGTGTACATTGTACATGGGTAGTCCTAATTCTGTATCTGTATAAATGTTTTTAATTATTTTACTTACGCTAATGCGTTAAAAGTGTAACTCAAGAAAGCAGTAACGATATCCATATGCAAAATAATACCCTGGAATACAGCAGTTGGTTTTGTTTCTAAATATAAGTAAACAAATAATTGAATTTAAAAGTTAAAACGAAAATTATTTTCCTGAAAGTTTGGGCCAAAACTATGGGTGCACAGTATACATGGAAGCGCATTATACATGGCAAAATACAGTATTTTTCCTAGCCTACCCTAGAAGAAATTCTGACAGGTACTGTTAAGACAATTTATATTTCTCATATTTAGTAGGTAAGGCATATATATTATAAATCATGGGAAAATACCAAAAATATGTATAAAAATAAAATGACTCATAGTTTTACCTATTATTTACTTTTTAATTTCTTTTCATTCTTTTCTTTGTAACACGTGGTAACATCAAACTCCTACTTCTTTTGTTATCTGATAGTTTCATTTAGTAGGACATCATCTGAATTAACATGGTAGGGTTTTCATCGAAACAATTCTTTTGCCTTTTTACATTTATGTAATTTTCACCACAAATACTTTTTTAACCTTTGTGCAAGGATGTATTTACTGGTTCCAGAGAGAGAGGGAGGGAGGGAGAAACATGAATGCCAAAGAAACATCAACCAATTGCCTCCTGTATGTGCCCCGACTGGGGACCGAACAATCAGCCCAGGCGTGTGCCCTGACCAGGAATCAAATCCATGGCCCTTTGGTCTATGGGATGGTGCTCCAACCAACCCACAAGAGCTAGCGCTTCACTATAAATGTTTTTAACTCGGGTAGTTTTGTTCACTTCCCCCCAGGGTCTGGCAAATAATTTGCAAGAAGAATACAGTACTTGCTGATTTGACAGTGCTTCTGACGATCTGTTTAACCGTCACTGGCACTGTGTGCCCTGCAGACAGTCCCCATGAGTAGTAGTCATTACATGGAAGCAGCGCCCTGTCCAGCCTGAAAATGATGGCACGTGCGCTGGCCTCAAAGGCGCTTTTCCAGATATTGTCTCATTTAGTAAGAGTTTAGTCATGAGTTTACTCACTTAGACATGTGTTTTCGCTCCACCTTCGACCCGTTGGATAGGAATACCAAGCTGGTATGGCCTAGGAATAGATTTCTTGATGCAGTCAGATTTGAGAAATACCATCCTTTATACCATGGTGCCTCTGCAAATGATCTTTTTTTATTCATTTGTATTTTCTACATCACTTACGTTATAAATGTTGGAGTGCGGTTAATATAACCACAGGCCTGGAGTATTAAGTGAAACAGATCTTAAACCTTGAATTTCTTAATTTTTCTTGTGAAATTAAGCACATTTAATTTAAACTTCTCACAGTGCGTCAGCACCTGTCCCGTCTGCCAACTATTGACCCGAACACGAGAACCCTACTTCTCTGTGGGTACCCCAATGTCGGCAAGTCCAGCTTCATCAATAAGGTTGGTCAGTCTCTGCTAATTGTGCACGTGACCAAGGACCTGAGGCCAAAGTGCTGCCATGTCCTGACCACGTGGGATGGAGGGCAGCCGGCCAGTTAGTCCTTTAGTTGGTACTGCCCTGGGCTTAAGACATTGTGTTGTTGAAGGGAGGAATGAGTTTGTCAGATCCTGGATTTATATTGCTATTACTGAAACCACTTTTTGATTCTTGTGCATTTCCTACCAGTTTCTAAGGGATTCGAGATGTTTAAGAACATTTTGTTAACACACAAGAACTTCTCACAGGACATGTCATCTTGGCATGTTCTGGGAATAGTGGTGCCAGCAGAACTGCTGTTCACTGTGGCAGGCTGTACTTGTTGAATGGGACTTCCCAGTCTCCCAAGGTAGTTCTTGGGTACTGTCCCTTGGTTGCTGTGTCAGCTTTCAGATAAACTATTTGGTCCATGTAGTGGGAAGTGCTGAGTCATTCTTTATTTGAGTGTGTTTATTAATTGGGACTCAAGGGCACTATTTATGTAAGTAACTTGATGCTTCAGGATAATTTACCTCACTTTGAGGGAAGTGAGCAGAGCAGAAACAGCTATTAAAATGTCATTTCCCAAGCAGCAACAGCTCAGATGCCAATAAACAGTTGTTACATTCAGGTGGCTATTTGCTACTAAGAACACTTTTGCCTTTAAGCAGGTTCGTAGATTTTTACTTTGTCTACGAGTTACGCTGACATGATGACAAGCCAAAGCTCTGCAGTGTCCTAGCTATGTCTCCAACACTCGCAAGCCAGTACTGTGGGGCAGAGACAAGGGCCACTTAATTAAAATGAAACAATTAAAATTTTGAGTTCCTCAGCTACACTGACTGCATTTCAAGAGTTCACGGGCAGCATGTGGCTGGCAGGCCCCACCTGGACATTGCAGATGTAGAACGCTTTCGTCATCACAGAAAGTTGTACTGGGTATTTCTGGGGCCAGGGCGGACGAGGAGACTCTGGTGTGTGTCCTCCTCCTACTGGGCCCGCCTCGCCTCCCTGAACCCTGGTTCAGACTCCTCCCCTATGGGCCGGGGATGAGGAAGTGGAGCCCATCATTTGTCAAAGCACAGTAGCTCCTGTCCTCAGCAGTTAACCATAGAGGTTTCACTTGCTCTTTTTTATTTCTTCTACCAAAACAGTCTTGATAACATGCCAGGGCTACTTTGACACTGTTTGAAAGAAAATAAAGGGTAGAACCCTGTGATTGTTTTGCTTGATTTCAGGTGACAAGAGCAGATGTGGATGTGCAGCCTTACGCATTTACCACCAAGTCTTTGTTTGTTGGACACATGGATTATAAGTACCTGCGCTGGCAGGTGAGAGCTCTTATCTTTAAACACAACAGACATCTTGGTGGTTTTGTTAATGGAGTATGATTTTGATCCCTATAGCACTAGAGTGTTCATATCTTAGTGCACTTGGAGGTGGGGAGACTGAGGAGGTAGGAAGTAGATTCTTGGGGTTGCCAGAAGCAACCCCGTGAAGAGAACAACTCTGAGCTTTGGGGTTGCGTTAGGGCATTTCTCATTCCTCTGATGGAGTTCAGGGGAGCAGCCAGCTACCAGGAAGGTTCTGCATTACGTTAACAGTGGTGCTGCTTGGGAGAGTCTCTATGTCACCTTTTTTGATCCTGTTATTAGAAATGGCATTTACTAACTATTTAAAAGTATGAAGCAGTCTGTTTCCACAATTGAATTTAACTTTATCAAAGAGGAAGTAGTTTCTCACACATGGGCGTATTCACCAGTTACTCCAGTTCTGTTTTATCATGTCACTAACGAGCAGAGAGGCAGTCTCTCTAGGTCATTGCTAGTTCTTTAATGAGCTCTGCAGGTCCCTCCACCTCCTGTTTTTCCCTTACTGCTTTGTTTATTTTATTGGGGTCAGCTGGGAGACCTGTGTTTTATTAACTAGTTTTATAAGGGCTAGTTTGGGTATGTGGTGACTCCAGAATGATCTGGATGGTAAGTTTGGGAGCAGGTGTGCTTTGGACTAATAAGACTGACCTTTAGGTTGTAGATACCCCAGGGATTTTGGACCACCCTTTGGAGGATCGGAACACGATCGAAATGCAGGCCATCACGGCCCTGGCCCATCTACGTGCTGCAGTGCTGTACGTGATGGACGTGTCTGAGCAGTGTGGGCATGGGCTACAGGCGCAGCTGGAGCTCTTCCAGAATATCAAACCTCTGTTTATCAACAAGGTGAGTGTGATGACCGGTGCCACAGTTCATGACCTGCAGTGTGAAGGTAGTAATCACCTTGTTATCTTTCTTCTCACTCCAGCCTCTTATAGTCGTTGCAAACAAATGCGATGTGAAGAGAATAGCTGAGCTTCCAGAAGATGACCAGGTAAGTCACCCTAATGTTTTCCGTATTTCTTAGCAATTCTAAATCTGATCTCAGACAGCCAGAGTTTAGAAACAATTGTAGCAATGGTAGTCTGGTTTTTGATTTTACAGTTGAGATATTGGTTGGCCAAAAAGTTCATACAGCTTTTTCTGTAAAATAAAAGACATTTTTCATGTTCACCAATAACTTTATTGATTTGGATATTTTGAGTATGTTGGCTCTCTCCCAAATGAAATGTTGATAGTTCGCAAGTAATGTCTTGATTTGATTGCTGCCAATTTCATCTGGTCTGCTCAACCATGGAGCATCGTCCAGCAATAAATCTCCAGCACAGAACTTTGCAAATCACTTTTGCAAACCACTGCACAATCATTCAGTCACAGTACCTTCTCTATATACATTGCCCAAATCTTTTTTTGCATTTATGCTGAAAACATTGTGTGTATTTTCTTCCATCTTCAGTATTAAATTGGCTACACAAAAATTCACCAATTTTGATAAGTTTCTTAAAAATGCATGCTGATATGACAGCTGTCACAATACAGTCTAACAAAATTGTTTGGAATGAAGTTAAAGACAATGAAGCACTACTACAGCCATCATATGGAAAAAACATAACAGACTTTTTGCCCAACCCAATAGTATCCTCAGGGATTCAGTCAACGTGACATTATAAAAACTTCTTAGTGGCGAACTAAACCTGAAATTTCCTGATGGCTGCTCTGTCAGAGGCTATGGAAACCTCTCTGTGTGCAACAAGTTGGTACATTTAACCCCTAGAAGATGTGCTCACATAGGAAGGGACCATTCTTTTACACCAGGGCCTTGAAGGAAGCGCAACGCAGGCCTCGGCACAGAAGCAGTGCTTTACAGAATAAGATTCTAAGTAGCAGGGGTTTTGTAGTGTTACCTGTGTGTCTGCTGCAGAGTCTGTGATGAAGTGAGTTTGGAAACTTGAGTGAACAAAGGAAAATGAGCACCAGACACTCTCTAAAACTGGAATCTGTAGTGTCTGCTGAAGTTTTCCAAGAGGCAGGGAATTTTAACCTTGTTCTGTTAAATTGATTGAATCCTGCAGCCCTCTTTAGTCGCATCTTTCAGGACAGACGCTGTGAGAAGCTTTGCGCTACTACAGTGGTGCTCAGGTTGTGGCCCCGACCAACAGCATCAGCTGCTTTCCCGTGTAATATGTTCTGAATGAAAGGTCTTTGGAATCAGAAATGGGGCGCCCAACAACCTGGGCTTGAACAGTCCCCTGGTGATGGGTGCACACTTGAGGTTCGGAGGCCCCTGTAATAGAATGATGACTCCATCTGGGCATGTCTCCTGGAGCATACTTTATTGAACAGGTAGAGGGTCCTGAGGAAGGGTCATGCTGTTCTCTTCCCAGTGTCCCTCTTGCGTTATGTGGACATTTCATACTCTGTGAAAATTAGGTTTTTTCAAACAGCTGTGCTGGTTTCCTTGGGGAACTGCGGTGTGTTCTTTAAATTACTAATTATGTAAACACTGCCATCAGAGAATTCTCTTGTCTTTGAAAGGACCCAGGTACCTATCGAGTAATCTCAGTTTTTCAGTCCAAAAGCACTGGAGGGTGGAAAAAAAGAAGGGAAAGTCGGGGACACCAGGAAGGTTGGGATGCTTAGTCTCCGATACTACACAGCCTTGAGTTCAGCCTCGCCACCTAGCAGCCCTGGTGGGTGAGGTCACCTCTGGAGTAGTAGTGACACCATTGGGTTTTTACCGGTGGTGTTGCCAGGAAGATTTACTGAAATCAAGAAGTGACATCGGGCGCTGCTGTGATGCTGCTGTCTGGATGACACTATCTTGTAACCTGTGTTCATTGGTGCTTTGACTTCATCAGCATTGGTGTCGGGTTACTGCTCCATCTTTTGTGAGGGACGTTGTCACCACGCCAGGCAGAGGCAGTGAGTATCTTACTTGGATTTACACACCAGTCACTAGCGAGACTGGCTCTCCGACCCCAGTGTTCTTCAGGACCACTGCTCTTTCCAGTAAGGAAGCAGGTCTTGTTCACAGGAAGCTAATGATCATGGGTTTGGTCACCTATGTCTGAGTGCAGTCATATATGGTAAAGGGTGCACAAATGAAGTCCCTTCTCTTAAGAGTCTTAGTGACTTATAAGGAGCTATATTTGTAAACATTTTTGTGTTGTTTTCTAAGGAATTCTCTGAGGCTGTGGAGGCCAAGTATTTTATTAAAAGTAGCTTTGAGCCCTGGCTGGTATAGCTCAGTGGATTGAGCACAGGCTGCGAACCAAAGGGTCACTGGTTCGATTCCCAGTCAGGCCACATGCCTGGATTGCGGGCCAGGTCCCCAGTGGGTGCTACATGAGAGGCAACTACACACTGATGTTTCTCTCCCTCTCTTTCTCCCACCCTTCCCCTCTCTAAAAATAAATAAATAAAATCTTTAAAAAATAATAAAAATAGCTTTGAAAACATTCTAGAAAAAATAATCCATATCTTGTTCTTCTTGCCAACTTTCATTTTGGAAGGTGAGAACTCATGGAATATTCTAGAAAGCCTCTGGTTTGCTTGTTATAGTCTGGTTTGATCCTTTCAGTAATTTGAAGTCTTTTAATCACAGAACAATATAGGGAAAAATAACTGGATGTTCTTCAAGAGTTAAACCGCAGATGTTGTGCTGAGTAGCATTTATAACACCCATTTGAGGAACATGAAGATTTGTTCATGGGTAATTAGAAATAACACGTGTCTCATTTTTCCTTTATATTCCCAGAAAATATTTGTAGACTTGCAGGCTGAAGGATTTCCTGTAATAGAGACCAGCACCCTGACGGAGGAGGGGGTTATCAAAGTGAAAACAGAGGTCAGTGCTCCCTCCCTCATGGGCAGGTGTCAAACCCTTTACTTGTCTTTCTCTTGTTTTAGAAAAGTTAGTCATGGGGAGAGCTTTCTTTCCAGGCTTATGACACTGAGGACTTGTGGTGGAATGCAGGCACCCTCAACTGAAGCCCTAGTTCCACCTGCCCCAATGACAGTGGGGCTTTGCAGAGATATTTACACTGCCAGCACAGGCCATTTTAACTTTGTCCACTGCCTGCTGCTTCTCTTGACCTGCCAGTATTTCCATGGAAACTGGACTGAAAAGTACTCTCATGGATCCTGTTCAGAAATAGGGAAAAAGTAGTATAAGTGGGCAGCTTAAGGAGACATTTCCTGTTAGATTTCATATGATTCTAATATTCTTATTTTGTTGTTATTTTTACCTGAAATAAAAAGAAAGGGCACTCTGATATCTTTTACTCTGGCCCAGTTGTTCTAGTTGAGTCCTGAGGTGCGATGTGGGTCGAGTTAGGGAGCTGACTGGTTAGCATGGGGTCACTGGCAGTGGGAGAAGGGCCTGGAAAGGGCCATGGGGTTGCTCAGGGCCAGCTGTGTGGTGGCACTGCCTCTGGGTTCTGCCTCAGATTGGGCCTGGCCTGGAAAAAGAGAAAGACACAGCCTCCATGCTGGAGAGTGGGGTTTGCCCCAGGGGAGTTAGTGGACCTTAAAGTGGTCCTGGGGACTTAGCCACCAGATGTCACTACTGAGCAGAAGTGCTTAGCCAGTTTCAGACCTTTGGAGCATATAGTCTCTGGTTGCTGCTGCCGGATGCTTTGTGACTCTGTGCCTTGTTTTCATACTTCCTTAGGCTTGTGACAGGCTTTTGGCTCATCGAGTTGAAACCAAAATGAAAGGAAATAAAGTGAATGAGGTGCTGAACAGACTGCATTTGGCTGTGCCAAACAAAAGAGATGATAAGGTAAGGTTGCCCTTCCAGAGAGCCTTTGAGAGGGGATTATGATGTTGTTGCCAACAGAACGGACACACTGCGTGCCTTTGTCCAGGGGCCGCAGCTCCAGCTACACATGTGCATAAATGGGTGGTGTGAGTAGACTTGAGCTTTTTACTCAGACTAAAAATCACGCTGTGCATATCGAAAAGGTAAAAAGGAGCGTGAGGTGCCAAGTTCAACCCTGCTTCTCACTCCACCAGGGAGGTTACGGTTAACTCTGTATTGTTTATTTTCCAGAAATATTTTTGTTTTAAAAGCATATTTTTGAATTATTTAAACACAGATTTTATTATGTTCTTTTAAATTTTTAATTTAATTGCCATTATAGACAGTGCTTGAGTGCACGCCTTTATATACAGTTGTATATTTTTATGTGCACATCTATCTATAGAGGAAACTAAGGTATGGCATTGAAAATGTCGTTCTCCATAATGCCTTACGGTGTGTACCGCACTGATGGATCCCTGCCCCCTCAGTGTTGGGTGTTGGCATCTGTCAGTCTAATGGACTAATAAGCTGGTTAAAGGTACGGGTGCTGACTAGATGGCCAGTGGTGAGTACTACATCATGTGTACGAGTATTGGATTATGACGGTGTACACCTGAAATACATGTAATCTTGTATAACAACTTTGCTACAATTACAAATAGTTTTGTTGTGAAGTATTTCTTTAATGATTAGTATAGGTGAGCACTTTCGATGGGCTTCTTGGCCTTTTCAGTTCCTCAGGTCATTTATCTTGCTCATTGACTTGTCATTTTTATGATAAGGAAATCAGACCCTTGTTTGTTCTTTTTTAATTTAATTTTAAAAAATTACAGTCACATTCATTGTTACTTTGTACTAGTTTGAGGTGTACAGCATAATGGTTAGACAGTCATGTATTTTACAAAGTGTTTTGTGCTATAAAAGAGGTTTTTTTATTTTTGTCATTTGCCTTTTGAGTTGGAGGATTTTTTTTAACCTCAGAGAAAGTACACCTTTTTAAGCTATTAGCATATATTAATATTTTCTCTGTGGCCTCTGGGTTTCGTGTCATGCATATCAATGCCTAACCATCCCTTCCCAAAATAGTTTTTATTCTGTGCTTTTATAGTTTTTTTTAATTTTACCTGTTTTGAATAAAAGTCTTTACTTGATTGTGAATTTATTTTGTTAGGAAGCAGGTGGAAGTAGTTGTCCCCTCAGTTTTTTAGGTAGCTAGTCAGGTGCCTCAGGTTTATACCTAAATATCTCTTATTCATGATCTGCTTTACATCTGTATTCCTTCCTTTGTTAGTAATTGTTCTTGGTACTCTTGATGTTTATGTTTTCTAAATGAACTTAAGAAGTGTCTCGTGGAGTCCTCCTGGCTTCCTTGCCCAAACTGGCCCTGCACCCTCCCCTCTCCCCCTGAATTATCTGTTGGTTTTTTAAATAGTCTGGGTGTGGTTCTATAATTTTTCTTTAGATGGAGAATTTGCTGTTACTTTTTCATTTCTGTGTTTCTTTCCCATTTGGCAAGGTGTTTTACATAAACATTTCCCATAATATCTTCTCAGGAGAGGCCCCCTTTCATCCCAGAAGGAGTGGTGGCACGCAGGAAGAGAATGGAGGTTGGGGAGCCTCGGAGGAAGATGGTAGGTCACTCTCAGCCTCACTGGAGGGGCCTGGGCAGGAAAGCTTTGCAACAAGGGATAGAGACTCAGCGTGAACAGCCAACAGCACTGGTGTCCACACCGCCATGCTCTATGAGAAGACGGCATGAAGCTGGAGAAGAGCCCCGCTCCCCTGTGTGTAGCCTCCAGGTGTTCACAACAGCTCTCCTCCTGAAAATAGGAGCTGAGTGCTGGGTGTGGGAAGGATTGGTCCTTAGGTGGTAAACGAGGGTATTGCACAGGAATAAGGAGGGGCTTAGCACTTCTGAACCTAAAAGGTCAAATAGAGCTGATCGTAATTGTGGTTTTTTTATTACAGGAACGGGATATTGAACTGGAACTAGGAGATGATTATATTTTGGATCTTAAAAGTAAGGACTTGCATGTAATAGTTATTTTAAATTGCCAGTTACTTGTACAGTGTTTCAGAAAAGTGAGAGGGCTTTAATGAGCACAAGTCTTACAGAATTTTGTAATTGAATTTCTTAAAGGTGAAATTTCTGGTCGTTTTCTGTCATTTCAGGATAAGGGATTATTTTTGTAGCTTCCGTAGCACATAAATGTTGAGCCAGGTGATATTGTCAGCAGTCTGGTATTCATGCCTTTTTCCTCTTGTTTTATCTTTGTTTTCCTTCTGTGCTCACTTCATCCTGAGGTACTGATACACCTTGGCAAATGCCTAGGGGGTGAATCTTTGATAAGCAGTGGCTTTGCTTGCATTGTGTCGAATTACAAAGTGTTGTGATGTATGTGAGCTGTAACTCACTTTGGACACGTGGTGGTTGAAGATACTAAAAACTACAGTAAACATAACTTTTTTTTCTTAACTTTAGAGTACTGGGACATAATGAATTCATCCGAAAAGTATGATAAGATACCTGAGATCTGGGAAGGCCATAACGTAGCTGATTACATCGATCCTGACATCATGCAGGTTTGTGTCACTTGTTAAATTACATGATTTTTATTCTTTTTGAATGACCACAAGAAGATACAGGCACAACTTCTAGCTGGTCTCATGGTGTGACGCTCAATACTTTGGTCTATGACTCAAGTACCACTTTTGGCTCACCTGCCCGTGTTGCCACTGTTTCTTTTATACCCACAAGCCTCCCTGTCCCCGGTCACTAACAGTCTGCTCCTACCATTGTCAGTGCCATTCATCCTCTTCCCGAAGAGACCTTTTACCTTCTCAGGCTCTTACTCTACTCCCCTCTGCTCATCTCAGCAGGCGGCCTGCCTTTGTGAAGAACCTGCAGCCCTGGACGTGAGCGCTGTTCTTGCACAGGGGCTTCTTGTTGGCAGCCTCCTCTGGGGCAGCACCACTGGTTCTCAGGCCTGGTTCCTCCTCCAGAGTTTTGCTTCATCACCAGTGTTTCCCTCCTGTTTCAGTCCCTTCCCTATTGGCTTTTTCTTAGAATATGAGTGTCTGCAAGTTCTCTCACCTTTAAAAAACAAAAATAATCTGGGTCCTCCTTTAGTTGCTGTCCTGCCTTTTCTCAGTCAAGCTTCTTGGAAAACAGAACTTTATAAATATTTGCCATCTAAATTTCCTCATTTTCTTCTCAGTTTCCAAATGGTGCCTTTAATTTATACTTTTAATCTCCAGGTTTCAAGGGCATGAACCCTAACGTAAGCCTCTTTCCCACTTTCCCTGTTTTTTCCACTTTTGAAGTAGTCCTTGTTCTCTGTTGTCTGATTTTCATCCTTACTGCTGTGGCTTTAACTGGTCTTCTACTTACCGCTCTCATCCTGTTATCTATACTCCGACTTGCGAGAAGTGATGTCGCTCTCCTCCACACTCATCAGTTGTACCCCTTTCATCCCTTATTGCATAGCACCCAATACTTCATCGTGGGTTCTGGGTGGCCTGTGATTGGCAGGCCAGGCCCCTCCTAGTCTCCACCCCCACACTGTCACATAAATAGTGATGTAGGCACAGTGGACTGCTGGATTCCTGTCAGCTTATTTGTTGGATAATGATCTACATGCATATGTTTTTATTTTTCGTTGATTTTAGAAACATTGATATCTTGTTCCACTTTTTTATGCACTCAGCGGTTGATTTATTTTTTAAAAGATTTAATTTATTTATTTTTAGAGAGAGGGGAAGGGAGGGAAAAAGAGAGGGAGATAAACATTGATGTGAGTGAGAAACATCTATTGGCCGCCTCTCAAACACGCCCCAACCAGGGACCGAACATGCAACCCAGGCATGTGTCCTGACTATAAATCAAACTGGTCACCTTTAGCTTTGCGGGATGGTGCCCAACCAACTGACCCACACCGGTCAGGGCTATTGGTTGATTCCTGTATGCGCCCTGACTGAGGATGGAAGACACAACTTTGGCGTATCAGGGCCACACTAACCAGCTAAGCTACCCATCCAGGGCCTATGTACATGTATTCTTTTACATTTTAACTGTACAGCCAATGAGGATGTGTTTAGAGATGGCATTAGGATGGATAAATGGAAAACTGTAGTACAAGATCAGTGCAGTTTGATGACTTAAGTTCTTCAAGAATGTCTTCCCTGTATCTGCTGGGAGCAAGGAGACTGAGGGAAGTGCTCTCTGTCTGCACATTTCTAGCCAGGTGTGTGCACTCGTTGTTTTTAAAGGAGAAGAAGAGATGGCCTTGAGCAGTTAATATGCTTGTAAGCTCAGTGTTCACGCAGTTTTCATTTTCTTCCCAGAATCTTTGCTGGGAGGTCAGTTCTGGCATGCGGACGAGGCCGACGTGAGACAACCCTGGCACCCGTTGCATACCGAAAGGCTTGGGGGAAACCTAGTTCCCAGAACTCCTACACTTACTTATAAGGTTTTCATTGTTGATTTTTGTCTACCTGTGACTCTTTTTAAGAAATTGGAAGAGTTAGAAAAAGAAGAAGAGCTAAGAACAGCTGCCGGAGAGTATGACAGTGAACCGGAAAGTGAAGACGAAGAAATGGTGGAAATCCGACAGCTGGCAAAACAAATCAGAGAAAAAAGGAAGTTGAAAATTCTGCAGTCCAAAGAGAAGGACACACAGGGGCCCAGAATGCCACGTACTGCTAAGAAGGCAAGTTTTGTGTCTTTTCAAGGACATGTGGCCCATTTCTTTGCTAGTCATTGGATAGTCATGGCTAGAGAAAACATTTCCACCTGTGTGCAGCCATGACATTGTTCACACTTTGTTTTGCTGGTGTGTATTGACTTTTATGGTAGGTTGAGTCTTGATCTTCTGATTATTATGCTTTTTCTTGGTGATCTTCAAAGTTCATGAGGTCATCATTTTTGATTTGTAGCTGTAAAGCAAGCCACGAATTAACATGTTCTTATTTAATTATTAGTCCAGACTCGTGTTTTACAATTTACAGAAACCTAACCCGATCTAATGTAAATCCAAAGGCGATTTATTGCCTTGTCACCTGTTCGGACCGATGATTACCACAGATTAGGCTGGAGTGGCCTGTCTCTAGGCATCTTTTCCTGGTCATGCTACTCATGTCCTTGTCAGGGTGGCAGGTGAGATTAGGTCCTGTGCTCATCTGTGAACCTCAGGGCATGACAGAAAGTGGGGGTCAGCTCCCCAAAGAAAGCATGATGTGCAGGGCAGGTAAAGTGTAGCGGGACAGGAAGGAGAATGACCACAGCACATGCGCCTCATGGATATTCCTGTGCCTGACCTGTTTTCAGTGACAGCAGATGAGTGGTTCCTGGCAGATGCAGTATCCCCCCTGGTGCTTGGTGGGCCCGTGGGGACGCTGGCCTCAGGGTGTATGTCGAGTGACCTCTGCCTCAGTGACTTTATCAGCACCCAGGGATTCCCCTGCAGAGTTGTGCAGAATCCAGGGATGAAGTATACACTGTCCTGCACGTGGCAAGTGCCCAGGAAGTGTTATTTTTCACAGGAGTTAATGATCTGTCAAAAACATCATTATGAACCCAAATAAAAGATATAATTTATTTAAAAAGTCTATCACAGATCATGATAAAAGGCACATTTTCCCTTGCCTTTAACATTTCATCAAACTGATTTTGCTTAAAACAAGTAACCTTTACCCTGTTTTTCAGGTTCAGCGGAAAGTCTTGGAGAATGAGATGCGCAGTCTTGGTGTCAACATGGATGATAACGACAATGTGAGTGTGCAGAGGTGGCCTCACATACTTTTGTAGTTGGGTACAGCTGTGTCCTAGGAAACCAGGGGCTCAGAAACCAATAGGATCACAGAGTTGATTTAAAAAGAAATTAGAACCTCCTGGTTGAGGGCGGCATGCGTTGTCACGCTGTTGTAATTTTCCTCTCGGGGAAGAGGTTGGGCATTTGGCTCAAGGAGCCGTGCTTTCTGCACAGGATGGCATTGCCAGACTCAGTTCTTGCTCTTCCCTCTTGGGAACACCTTGCCCATGCCTTCCTCCTTCATTAGAACTCATCCCTGTGGGCGGATTCCCTGGATGCACTCCGATGTCCTGTTTAGTTAATGTTCAGTGTGTGAGGTGGCTGCATTGCATTTTCATTTACTCTATTTTTTGCTTTTTTGTTAATGTCATTATACTTGTATATACATTTTTTGTTTTAGGCTGATGCAAAATTTGGAAAGTTTCGAAAACTAGAAAGAAAAAAATCGCTTGTGGTTTATAGCACACAGAAATGAAGTAGGGTGCCATGTGGTGGGTGCCTTTTTATTCAGTTTATGCAGAGGGCTTTCATCTTTCTGTTTATTTCTTTGCAATCTGTTTATACCCACATGCCACACCCTGCATCTACTTTTTATTGTGCTTCAGGCTCTTTTGATTTTAGAGGAATTGAGTAAAAAATTTAGTTCTTCATTTTAGGCCTTTTGAATGGCTTACAGTTTAAAAATTCACTTGTTGCCTCAAAGAATGTAAGGTGATGTGTAAGAAATAAACAAAAACAGAAGGATTTGTGTCAGTGAAAATTACAAATTGGAAATGTTAAAACAAATTTATGTCATCCATCCTACACAGTTTTTTTTCCTTGAACTTTGATTTTGGTGACTAAAGTCTTTATTTGATACTTTAATTAGCTTCACTTTAGTTATCAAATAACCATGAAGTGCTGTTGAGCCTCTCATCTGTAAGAGGAAATTAGGCTGTGAATCGTTCAAAGCTGTTTTTCTGAAAGCCCAATGATTAGAAGGCATTTCACCTACCTGTTAGAATTCCAGGTTTGTTTTTTGCTTGGTGAATTATGTGTATACATCTTTGTATAAAATAACTTTTTCTTTTTCTTTTATTTTTTAAGATTTTATTTATTTACTTTTTGGAGAGAGGGAGAGAAACATCAATTTTTCTTTCCCCCTTTGCTTGGTGAATTATGTGTACACATCTTTGTATAAAAACTTTTTTTTTTTAAGATTTTATTTATTTACAATTTAGAGAGGGGGGAAGGGAGGGAGTGTGCGAGAAATACATCAATAAGTTCCTTCTCCCACCTGGGACCTGGCCTACAACCCAGGCATGTGCCCTAACTGGGAATCAAACTGGTGACCTTTTGGTTTGCAGGCCAGCACTCAATCCACTGAGCCACACCAGCCAGGGAAAGAACTTTTCCATATTTTGGATTATTGCTCAGGACAGATTCCCAGAAGCAGAATAATGAAATCAAAGAGTAAAGTCTGTTGAAGTTTCTTTCCAGGAGGGTTTGGTTGATTTGGATTTTCATCAGCAACAAGTTGAGAGAGCACCCTGCTCACGTGGAGTCCTAGTTTAACGTGTATACGTAGCCTCTGACATCTGAGGGCTTAGTGACTGCTGGGCTTGCTATCTGCACGCCTTTGAGGGAGCTGGGTAATCCTGATTTCAGGACAAGCCGGGAGGGTGAACCCTGCACCCACCGCCAGTGGGAGCAGAGCTAACAGCTGGGGGCTACAGAAGAACCATCAGGGGCCATCTGCATGTCTTCCCTGAAGCTCGAGGCTGAGCTTTCTGATGGCCCTCACGGTGTTCAGATGATAGCCCATGATGGAGTAGTGAAGAAGAAATAACTCCATGTCCGAAATTCAGGTCGTGATGCTAAGCCTAATGATCTAGGTTAAGAGAAAACGTTACTGAATGGCAGCTCTAAGTAAATTTTTCCAGTGGAATACAGTTAGCTTCATAACATAGTACAGCCGTGTTATGTGAAAAACATGTGACCTATAATTAATGTGACGTTAACTACGTGTATTTTAAAGATTTTTCTAGGTTATTTGACAGTGGCTTTGATAAAAGTTCCTGAGTGTCCTTTCCCCTTATTGGAGTGATTTCATGTTTGTCACTAAGTCTGAAAGCCAGGCTTGGATCCTGAAATGTTTTTTGTGCTTTTCAGGCCCATTATGCGGTCCAGGCCAGAAGGTCTCGGAGTGTCACTAGGAAAAGGAAGCGGGAGGACTCTGTCCCCCCCACGTCTATTGCCCGGAGTCGCAGTTGCTCTCGAACCCCACGTGATGTGTCTGGTCTTCGGGACACCAAGGTTAGTCTCTGTCATGTGCAGTTAGTAACAGGATGACCTCTGCTTTTGGCTACACAAGCACGCAGGGCAAAGCCTCCTTCTCCAGCTGTCATTTGGAGCAGGGGCTGCAGGTGGGGGTTAGCTGTGTGCTGCACACCGAGAGCTGCCCCTGGGCCAGTTCAATTATTGGATGTCCCTGGATCTGTGCCCTGGTTACACCACTCCCTTGTGGTGTCCTCTCAGGGTAAACAGAAGCATGGTGTCACATGGCGCTGAGCCTAGGTCCCAGCCATTTTGTACATGCTAAGAAATGGGCCCAGCTTTGCCCCTGGAGGCCTGGGGCCCTCACCCACAGGGAGCCATGCTGGGAACCAGCTGGCCTGTTTTGGTCAGTCTTTTGGGAAAGACCCTCTGGATGTACACTCTTGCTGAAACGTCTTTTTAACTAAACACAAAAATTGTTAGTTTCAGCATTTTAAAACTTTAGGTAAAGGAGAAATGGGTGAGCAGTCCGTTTCATGGAAGCCTGACTTTTTCATTCCATGATGCCATTTCCATCTAGAAATCTGGATTTTAATATCAACATTGCCATTTGTTAGATGTGAGTAGTACAGTCTCATGGGTTCATATCTGAGGGGTTTTTTGTTTGTCCAAGAGGGAGTTTGAATACACACACTCTAATTTTCCACTAAATGTATGTGGTCCTTACAGGTGTAAAACTTGTCTGGCTATAATTTTCTTCCTGCCTTCACATGCAGGTATTGGTTGAGTTCCTGCAGATACTGTGGTGGGTCCAGAATAGCAGTGAGCGAGATTTACCTGGGTTGCTCAACACAGAACAGGCCAAGACCATAAAGACAGAATGTTTTTTTTAATCCTCACCCAAAGATATGTTTACTGACTTTAGAGAGAGGAAGGCAGAGGAGAGAAACATCAATGGGAGAGAAAAATGTTGATTGGTTGCCTCCCGTACACACCCCAACCCGGGACCAGACCTGCAGCCAAGGCATGTGCACTGACTGAGAATCAAACTGGCGACCACGGGATGATGCTCCAACCAACTGAGCCACCCAGCCAGGGCAAGACGGACTCTTATCAGGCACATGGAAATTTGGTCTTCAGTGACTAATGTGTTCTACGTTTTCTCCTCCGTTGTAGATGGTGAAGAAAGCCAAGACCATGATGAAGAGTGCCCAGAAGAAGATGAATCGCTTGGGGAGGAAAGGGGAAGCAGACAGGCATGTGTTTGATATGAAGCCCAAGCACTTACTCTCTGGCAAGAGGAAAGCTGGTAAGAAGGACAGGAGATAGTGTCCTCAGCTGAAGCAGTTTGGCTAGACTGCTGTTTGTTTCTTGATTTGATATGATACCTTTTCACAAAGTTGGACTCAAGATCTATGAACTCCAAGTGATAGTGAAATAACTAAAGCACCTGTTGCTTTTCTCAAAATTATGGCTAACGCTTAACGATACAGATGTGAGAAATTGTTATCACTTCATAATTTCATGAATACTTTGAGTAGACTGGTTTCTGCATTTAATGAACTCTTGATTGCATCATATTTGCAGAACTGGAAAGATTTATTTTGGTGTGACTATTCTCTTCAGCAAGGGGGAACTTTGGTTTGGTTCCCTGCATGTGAAGAGTCCTTTCTTGCCCTGGACTCTACTTGTGGCTATGGGCAGAAGGCTGCCAGCCCTGCTTTGCAGACACGGGTTATGGGTATGTCAAATGCCATCAATAAGTTATTTTCTAGTCTTTTGGTACAATGTATCATTGTAATCTGTCTTCAACTATTTTATCCAAAATAAACTTCTGAAAGAAGGCAGTTTTGATTATTTGGGGGCGGGGGGGCGGTTTGGAGGGGGTAGTTACAAATTACTGTCAATTTGACCAAATAAAGGGTGGGGGGTTAAAGCAGAAATGCTTCGTTGTGGAGTATAGTGTAGCCTAAGGCAGGCACCGCAGCAATTAAATGGGGACATCTGCTTCACAAGTCTGTTGCTAAAAATCGCATGTGTTGAGTAAAACACAAACACCCCAACACTACCACAAAAGCACCTTTTGGGGTCCTGTTTTCAATTCTTTTATATGGATATCATTGTGAGGTACATGTCAGCTCAAAACCCTTAACATGTTAGAACATTAAGTGCGTAAAACATCACTTCTTGACCACAAAACAGTACCGTTGTTACCAAGTAGTTTGTATGCTTTTAACAAGTCCTCTTTGCTGACTCATGGAGCACTTTGTAATTATACCTGTGCACACCAGTCTTCTAGTGTTTTGCAATATACAGCAGGCTCCTGAATAATAATGTTTCATTATGAGATGCTGTATGAACTACTCTTGCTTACCTCAATTAGCCTATGTCAAAATTGGCTTTATTACTTACACGTTTCACTTAAAGTCGCAGAACCTATTGATGATTTAAAGTAAGGACTTAGTATAATTCCACATATCTATGCTGGAAAAGGATATAGGAAGAGAAACTCAAACTCTTCTCAGGGAAGATGGGGTAGGAAGCACCAGGAATTCCTTTAAAGAAGCACTGGCAGAACCTGTCTGTGTAACTAGTTTGGAACTCTGAAGGCGTGCCTCTTCCAGGGAAAGTCTTGGTCAATAAATCACAGTAATTTTGGTCATCTTAGCCTTTGTGGCTTAGTGTTTACGTACTGCCTGCTTCCCAACGGGGGACTGAAGCCGCAACCCAGGCATGTGCCCTGACCAGAATCAAACAGCAACCTTTCATTTATGGGATGTCCTCCAGACAGTTGGACCACACCGATCAGGGCTGGGATTCTATGTCAATTGCTGGTTGCTGCTTCTGATAGAAGAGGTAGACTCCCGTTCTTGCAATTCCTGTAAACTGAATCAGATTCGGGAAATTGAAAGGGCCAGTGCCTTTTTTCCACTTCATATTTTTTCTTTTTTTTACCCCTTTTGGGGGACAGACATTAAGGATTGGGACTTTTAAAACCAACTGCTTATTCTGGGAAATTTAGAAAGCACACACGCCCAAGAAAAGACATACTCAGAAGAGAACTGAGAAGCCCTTAAGTTTTTACCCCAGGCCAGCACAACAATCAAGAAAAAATAAACAAATCCAGCCACTCGGGAGAGAAAACCTGGTCAGCACATCATATAAATCAAATGTCCAGTTATCACAGCAACAAAATGAGGCATACGAATAACTAGGAAAGTATCCACCCCCCCCCAAAATGATCACTTTTAGATAAAGAATTGGAAACAACTGCCTGGTTGTTTTTAATTAAATTCATTGGGGTGACATTGTTTAAGAAAATTACATAGGTTTCAAGTGTACAATTCTACAATACATTACCTGTATATTTCATTGTATGTTTACCACCCACAGTCAAACATTTCATTACCATGTATTTGGCCCCCTTTACTACTTCCACTTGCCTCTCCTCTGGGTGATAACCATACTGTTACCTGTGTCTGAGTTTTTGTTCTTTTTGTTTGTCTTTGTTCATTTGTTGCTTTCAGTTTTATATTCCACAGATGAGTGAAATCATATGGTTCGCAACTTTTTCTATCTGACTTACTTTGCTTAGTATGATATTTTAAGATCCATCCGTGTTGTCGCAAATGGTAGTATTTCATCTGTCTGAGTAGTATTCCATAGTATTCATGTACCACATCTTTGTCCAATCATCTGTGGAAGGACACTTCGTTGTTTCCGTGTCTTGGCCACCATGAATAATGCTGCCTTGAACATAGGGGTGCATATATCTTTATGAATAAATTTCAAATTTTTCAGATAGATACCCAGAAGAGGGTCATGGTAACTCTTGGAGGAACTTCCACACTGTTTTTCATAGTGGTTGTATCAGGTTACATTCCCACCAGCAGTGAATGACGGTTCCTTTACCTCCACAACCTCTCCGACATTTATTGTTGATAATAGTCATTCTAACAGGTGTAAGGTAGTATCACACTGTAGTTTTGCTTTACGTAATAGCTAGTGAGGTTGAGCATCTTTTCATACATCTGTTGGCCATTTGTATGTCTTCTTGGGAGAGGCGTTTGTTCAGATTCTCTGCCCATTTTTCAATTGGATTGTTTTTTTATTGAGTTGCATGAATTCCTTATATATTTTGGATATTAACCTCTTATCAGGAGTGTGGTATACAAATACCTGCTCCTACTTGGTTGGTTGCCTTTTTGTTTTGTTGGTGGTGTCTTAAGACTTATAGTTCAGTTTAGATACAGTCCCATTTAATTTTGCTTTTAATTCTCTTGCCTTTGAGGTCAAATTCATAAAATCTTCTCTAAGGCTGAGATCCTATGTTTTCTTCTGTGTGATTTATTGTTTCAGGGCTTATATTTAAAGTCTTTAATCATTTTGAGTTAATTTTTGTGTATGGTCAGAAAAAGCAGTCTAGTTTCATGCTTTTGCACATGGCTTTCCCATTTTCCCAGCACCATTTATTGAAGAGGCTTTCTTTTCTCCATTGTATGTTTTTGGCTCCTTTGTCAAAAATTTGCCCATACACATCTGTTTATTTCTGGGCTTGCAATTCTGTTCCATTAGTGTGAGTGTCTATTTTTCTGCCAGTACCATGCAAAACAGCTGTCTTAAAGGTGCTCCAAGAGCTAAAGGAAGACATGTATGTGGGAAAAACAGTATGAACATAATAGAACCATCAATAGATATAAAACAAAGGTACCAAAAAAATTCTGGAGATGCAAAGTACAGGTAAGAAAAGCAAAAGGAGACAAGTGGGTCTAGGTCAAATTTCTTTGCGTCAAAGGAAATAACGGAGTGAAAAGACAACTTACAGAATGGGAGAAGGTATTTGCAAATATTTATATGAAATTAATATCCAGCATATAAAAGGAACTACAACTCAACTACAATAATAAATATCTATTAAAAATGAGTAGAATGCAGATGCAAATTAAAACCACAATGAGGTACCATTTCACACCAGTCAGAGTGGCCAACATAAACAAATCAACAAACAAATGTTGGAGAGGATGCGGAGAAAAGGGAACCCTAGTACATTATTGGTGGGAATGCAGACTGGTGAGGCCACTGTGGAAAACAGTATGGAATTTCCTCAGAAAACTAAAAATGGAACTGCCCTTTGACCCAGCAATTCCGCTGCTGGGATTATACCCTAAGAACCCTGAAACACCAATCCAAAAGAACCTGTGCACCCCAATGTTCATAGCAGCACAATTTACAATAGCCAAGTACTGGAAGCAACCTAAGTGCCCATAAGCAAACGAGTAGATCCAAAAACTATGGTATGTTTACACAATGGAATTCTACGCAGCAGAGAGAGAGAAGGGGCTTATACCCTTTGCAACAGCATGGATGGAACTGGAGAGCATTATGCTAAGTGAAATAAGCCAGGTGGTGAGGGACAAATACCATATGATCTCACCTTTAACTGGAACATAATCAAAAGAGAAAAGCAAACAAAATATAACCAGAGACATTGAAGTTAAGAATAATCTAACAATAGCCAGAAGGGGAGTGGGGAGGGGACAGTGGGGAGAGAAGTTTATAGGAACAACTATAAAGGACACATGGACAAAGTCAAGAGGGTGGGTGGAGGCGGGGGAGGGTGGAGGTGGGGGAGGGAGGGAGGTTCGGCTGGGGTGGGGTGGAGGGATGGGGAGAAACGCAGACAACTGTAATTGAATAACAATAAAATTTTTTTTAAAAATGAGTAGAATGCTTGAATAGACAATTCTCCAAATAAGATAAACAAATGGCCAAGTTTATAGAAAGATGCTGAACATCACTAATTATAAGAAATGAAAATCAACCACAGTGAGCTTACTTCCATTAGGATGGCCACTATCAAAAGAACAGAAAACAGGTGTTGGTGAGGATTAAGGAGAAATTGGAATCCTTGTGCATTATTGGTGGAAACGTAAAATGGTGCGGCCACTATGGAAAACAGTATGGAAGTTCATCAAAAAATAGAATATCATGATCCAGCAATCTCACTTCTAGGTATATGAGTATATCCAAAAGAAATCAGCATGATTTCAAAGAGATAATATGTACTCCCATGTTTATTGAAGCATTATTCACAACAGCCAAGACATGAAAACAACCTAAGTGTCTATTCTCAGATGGCTGTATATAGAAAATGTGTATGTAAAATGAAATGTTAATCAGACAAACCTCCCTCCCCCCGATACCATGCGCTTCACAACAACATGGATGGACCTTGAGGACACTATGCTAAGTGAAGTAAGTCAGAGGAGGACAAACACTATATGATCTTCCTTATAGGTGGAATCTAAGAAAAACTGACCTCAGATACAGAGAACAGAATAGTGGTTGCCAGAAGTGGGGGTAAAGGATGGGTGAGGGGTGAAGGAAGTTAAATGTTACAAAATCCCTGTAGAAGTTAGCTAAGTCATGGGGATGTAATGTATAGCATAGTGACTGTAGTTTAAAATACTGTATTATGTATTTGAAAATTGCTAAGAGTAAATTCCTAAGAAAGTTCTCATTATATACCTGAATTAAAAAGCACTAACTTATTTTGTACTTTTGATTTGTCCTTGTATATATCTGTCTTCTTTTGAAATAATTTTTATCCTACATTAGTCTGTCTACTGAGTTGAAAGTAATACAATCTGTTTCTATACTGTTACTCTAGAAATTATATATATCCTAATGAAACTGCAATTAGTTAAGATGAGCCTCTTTCCAGATTTCACATTTATCCATCCTAAATTGTATGTAGCTGAACTCCATGAGTATTGGGAGGACTTTAAGACACACCATTTCCCAGATTAAATAAAATTACTCCTAGATATAACAACATTTTTTTTAAAAAGCAGCCCATACGTATTAATAATGTCCTTCAATTTAAACACAGATTACAGTTGAATCTGAGCTGCTGTTCTGGGTGTGGAACACATCCTCTTCACTAAATTACAACTTGCTGAAATAGTTGGAAGAAAGTCCTTATAACAATCCTGAATGTTATATACCTTCATCATTGATTGATGTGGACACTGGCTGGCAGGGTCCGTATGTTGTGGCTGCAACAAACAAATTCACACGGACTACAGAAGTCCTGTGGAGAAAAAGGGATGGCATAGCCACTGTCTGAGAGAGAGGGCCACGACCCTTGCCTGGACAGGCTTTCATTGCTTTTCTGGGCACATTACATCGAGGATGGTCCTCATTTACTATGCACAGGTTCGCTTCAGGTGGTTACCTTTTATAGAAAACAAAGGACAGGATGTTAATAATTACATCAAAGAAGGATATTTGCAAATGGAAAGGGAAAAGTGGTTGAACTGGTTACACTAGTCCTTGGAAGGTTAAGTAAAGATTTTAGGAAGTTACTTTAAAGATATGCAGTAAACATTTGCTGCCTCAATTCAGGGTGAGGGAGTTTTAGCAAAAGCAAGTCTTAAAGCAGCCTAGACACAATGCAGGCCTGATTCCCCACAGGAGAACCTATCCTTGAGTGTGGGTCCTGTGTGCCAGACCTCACTCCCCACTGGCCTTTCTAAGTGGGGGCTGGGCTACATTCCCCATGCCACACGGAACAGTTCCCTATCACTGATGTCTTTGATGATGTTTATAATTACAAAGTTAATCTCAAAATTTAAGAAAGGAAGTAGGGGAAAGCGGGTCTTGGGGTAAAAATCCTCAACTTCAGAGGCCCTCCTTTTCTGATGAGTATACTTTGCAATGACTCTATCTCAAATTAGTGTGAGTGTGTGTGTGTAAGCAAATCCCTGCTCTCTGCCTTGAAAAAGTGGTTGATTCCAGAACTCTAGCATGGAAAGTACACATGGGCCTGGAACATGTGACTGTGTCTAGAATGAATGATGTGATCTAAAACTGATGGAGAAAGGAGAAAGAATACAGGAGTGGCTTAAATAGGCATCCTTAGGTCCATTTGGTACAGTTGGAACATCAAAAGAATGATAGAAATGAGTTGTAACAATTTTCTACAGTATTCATGAATCCCTACTGATACTTAAGTGAGTGTAGGAAAAGAAAAAAAACCGTTTCTTTATTTTAACTATTTTTTCCCATCATCACCTGAGGACATGCTTATTTATATTAGGGGGGGGGGGAAGAGAGGAAGGAGAGAGACATAGCTGTCTGAAAGAAACATTTTGGTTGCTTCTTGCATGTGCCCAACCGGGGACTGAACCTGCAACCCCGACATGTGCTCTGACTGGAAATCAAACCTGCAACCTTTGGGTTTATGGGACGATGATCCAATCAATTGAGCCACACCAGCCAGGGCTCCAAAAAATGTTTTCTTTACAGAAAATAAATGAACTAATCAATGTAGAAAAAAAAACTTTTAAATTACCATTTACAATTACCATCAAAATTACTGATTTAGTAAGAATTATCAGTGGATGTTAAAATACTGTGGTAAAAAAAATATTGAGAAGCAGGATTTTCACACAATTTGAAAGTATTACAATTATTTCTTAATCACAACCGGGGAAAATACCTTTTTTATGAGAAACCTGGCAGATATATCCTACTGAGGGGCCTCACTTTACATCACCTTTACAGTTGTCTTTATGTGCCCCAAACTGTGATTGCCTGAGGAAACAATACTACTTATGTAACATTCGTGCCAAAAAAGTTTAATCTGAATCTAGTTATGGGAAACAATATGACCAATCAAAATAGGGACAGTTTTGTAAAATAATTGCTGTGCAATCTTGAAGAATCATGAAAGACGAAAGGAGGCTGCGACACTGAGAGTCACAACTAATGCAGATTGTTGATCCTTGACAGACTCATGGTGGGAAGGGGGGAGGGAGAGAGAATTTATGAAAATCATTATTCAGAAAAATGGGGAAATTTGAAAAGATCTATTTTAAATCCAAGTATTACATGTGCTAAATATCCTTTTGTGCCGCTCGCCTATGTTAGAATGCCCTTTTAGGAAGTATGTATGCTGAAGTGCAAAGGGTAAGATGTCATTAGATCTGTACTAGATTGCAAAAGTTTCAACATGTACTCACAGTTGGTAAATCTATGTCAAGGGTATACAGGTGCTCACTGTACTGTGCTTGCAATGTTCCTGTAGGTTTGAAGTATTCCAAAATGAAAATTTGGAAGAAATAATAAATCCCCACCATCATGGAACCCACACCTGGGTGGGTCAGACAGTAAATAAATTCCATGCTATCTGAGCTGTTAGGTAATAGACAAACAGCAGGGAAGGAGGTTGAAGTGCAAGAGAATTGGGTCACATCACGTAATAGTTAAAGTAAGCATCACTGAGGTGATTAATATTGAGCAGTCTCAAAAAATTGAGTGAGTTATGGACGTCTCTGGAAAAAGAATTTCCTGGAATTTTATAATTAGAAGGAACAGAAAACTGAGGTGGGAGCAAGCCTGGTGTTCTCAGTGGGCTGCATGGAAGAAGATAAGGGAGTGAGATCAGCGGGGTGGCTCCTGGAGCTGTTTCCTGTGCATTTTGAGCTGAGGAGTGAAATATGATCTCTAGCTGGTTGAGAGCAGAAACGGCTGCGTCACCCAGTGGGGGCAATTCGAGGTGGCCTGCACTCAGAGGAGCAGGAAAGGGGTTTATTTCAAGGACTTACTAATTGGATATACGGTGTGAGAAGGGGAGACTCCTGTTTAGACTGAGCAACAGGAAAAGGGGAACTAAAGACGAGTAGGAGAGGGGTGTCTGTCAGACTTGGTTTGGGATCCAAGTATGGGAGATCTACTTACACAAGCAGAGTAGTCTTGTGTATGAAATGGGATTTCATGGAGATTTAAATCTGGGAATCTAAAGCATGTAGATGATAGGTAAGTCAAAATGCAGAAAAGTTATTTGTCAGGATACTTAAGTGTGCACAAATGTACACTCAACTTCTCTGGGTAATATGTGAGAAGTACAGGTTTAGGGCTCAAAAAGCACTCAGCTAAGGGTGAGGAAGAGGTATATCAGAATACTCAAACACACCCCATCTGCCTGCAGGATTCCAGGGAACCTAAAGGTGGGTATGGCTATCCACAAACTCACAGGAAGGTGGGTCCCTAAGCCTGGGGAGGGTAGACCCATCTGAGGAATGAAACCATCAGGCAGATGTCCACCAAGGAAAACATAGGACAGCTTCCCAGCCATTCTTTCTTTTGTGCCTGACACATCTGCTAGGGCCAAGTAAGAGAATAATGTGGCCCTGGCTAGGTAGCTCAGGTGGTTACAGCATTGACTCAATATTGCAAGGTTCTGGGTTTGATCTCCAATCAGGGCAAATACAAGAATCAACCAGTGAATGCACAAATAAGTGGAACAACATACCAGTATTTCTCTCTCCCTCCCTCTCTCTACAATCAATAAAAATTTAAGAGAATAATGTGCCCTCCTTCCATCCACAATATTTTACTGCCTTTTTTCCCCTCTTGGTAATAAAGCTCTGGGGACAGAATGAACTTAAAAACCATGTCTGGCCCTTTCAGGAATTGTTTATAGTCTCCATTGGCTTTAGAAAGATGAGTTCTAAGGAGTTCCTCAGGTCAAAGAGGCAACCTAGTAAGGTAACAGTGGAATATCTAACATTTGCTGAGCATTTACAAAGTGCTAAGTGTAAGGCCCCATTATCCAGTACTGCAGCCACTAGCCACTGCAGCTGAGTAACTACTTATGCGTGGCTTTTAGCCTAAAACTTCCTAGAAAAGAAAACTTAACTAGAAATGTTATGAATGTACTTTAAAGCTATATAGCATTTATGTTTAAGCTACCATAGACAAGTTAACCTATTATTGTATTAAAATTTTAACAAACTAGACAATAAATGTCATTTTTAAAATATATTTACTTTTCAGTGAAATTACTACTTATGACAATCTTCCCTGAAATTATGAATTAACTGTTCAGAGTTAAGCAGAAACAGATTTTTCTATTGAACTTACAAAACACTTAGTTGGTAAGAAACAAACTTTTTATCTTTTTCACTATTTTTACATAGCATTAAAGGATAATAAATCTTGAGGTTTCAAACCTGAGAAATCTATGCAAGAGTTTTAAAAAGTATGTTAATCAAGGTACAGTTTAAACATTAATATACACATATTCCATGCCCCAATTCCATTTAACACAAATATTAACCTTTCTGTTAATCTTCCGTCCCCTGAACCCAATATAGCACAATGTTGTAGACCAGTGGTTCTCAGCAAGAGCACCTTGGCCCGCCAGCACACATTCAGCATCTGCAGACATGGTGACTATGAATCGGGGGGGAAGGATGGGTACCAATGGTATTTACTGGGTAGAACCCAGGGATGCTGCTAAATGTCCTTTAAAATGCATTGGATGAACCTCCACTACAAAGAATTATCCAACAAATACCAGTGGTCAGAAATCCTGTGCTAGGGTATGATCCAATTTCCATTTTACAAATAGCCTCTGTCACCTGTGATTCTGAGAACAAAGACTTTTGAGAGATGTCAGTACGTACAGCTTTTAATTACCTTGGACCTACTCCCCCTAGTTTAATATCTTAAAATAGAAAGTTAATTTGAGATGTTTTGAAGTAGCTAAGCAAAAAGTTTCTATTGCATGTTCTTCTGAACTATAATAAAAACTTAGTGATACATAAAGCACCTGGAAAACAAAGTGCTCTACATGTAATCTGAAAATGTTTACCTCGACAGATCGAAAATGAAGAGCTTCACTTATTTGTTCAAATTTGTCAGGATCACGTATGTAGGTAGGTTAAATCAAGTTTAAAAAATAATCTCTCATAAGTGTCCTTCACAAAAAGCAGTGCATATATATGGTGTGTGAGATACAAAATTAAGTCAGTTGTCTTTTCTATGCAAATTCTGGCTGTAAAATGTCAATGTATCCAGTGAGAGTTTTAATGCAGAACCAAATTTTCAAAAAGTTTTAAGCTTACTAAATAGAGAAATTTTTTAGTACTTTAGTAATCAGTCATCTCCACATTCACATTCTGTGGATTTTCTCATGGTCAACAAACTGATTCAAGTGACTTAAATTATCCCACCATTTAAATAGAAAAGTCTCTGCAATACTTTGAAACCATGGAGTTATCTTAATTTCACCCCTGGCTGCCCTTTTCAGCATTTCTTCCACTTCTTCCTTTGACACGTAGGAATAGCTTTTAATCTCATTGGGGTCTGGATTCAAAGTCACGTTCTTCTTCACAAACAAAATGTAATCTATTTCATGTTCTCCCCAGATACTATCAGACTGAGCCTTGTAGTGAATTCGGGTCAGATAATTAATTTCTTCTGGAGGAACCTAGGATGAAAATGAAACAGAAATACAAACAACAACAAAACAAGTAGTCTAAATTAACCCACCATATTTTAGTACTATTTTGAACAAGACCAGTAGAGTTTTATTTTTTTAAATTAATTTATTTTTATTCAGTTATAATCGTCTGCATTTTCTACCCTTCCCTCCACCCCACCCAAGCCAGTCCTACCTCCCTCCCCCACCTCTACCCTCCCCTTTGATTTTGTCCTTGTGTCTTTTATAGTAGCTCCTATAGACCCCTCTCCCCACTATCCCCTCCCCACTCCCCTGTGGCTATTGTTACAATGTTCTTAATTTCAATAAGACCAGTAGAGTTTTAGTTAGGAGTTTTAAAATATTAACTTCCTATTGATATATTAATATACAGTTATGAGTATCTAAATTTCTTCCATAGGACCAAAAATATAAGTTGATTTACTGAAATAATATTTTTTAAAAAGCAGTCGGCCAGCCCTGGCTGGTGTAGCTCAGTGGATTGAGTGCTGGCCTGTGAACCAAAGGGTTACCGGTTCGATTCCCAGTCAGGGCATATGCCTGGGTTGCGGGCCAGGTCCTCAGTGGGGGCCACGTGAGAGGCAACCACCCATTGATGTTTCCCTCCCTCTCTTTCTCTGTCCCTTCCCCTCTAAAAATAAATAAATAAAATCTTAAAAAAAAAAAAAAAAAGCAGTCACTCAAACTGGAATTGTGACATTCTCCTTCACATCTCAATATTACTTTTTGGGAGGAAAAAAATTTACCATTTAACTAGATGAGAGATACTTTATTTATTTAGGTTTTACTGAAAGGGGACAATTCTGGGCATGGGGGTAGGGAGATGATTTCAATTCACTCAGAGCTGTAGATCATATTCCAAAGAATTTCCACACGAAAATATTCATTTTTGATATGATCAATTATAAAAATACTCAACTTTATATACTGGTTAACAGGTCAATCCATTTTGGTACTAAGCTAAATTCTGACAAACAATATTAAGACACCAAAATTTAAATAATCTTCATTCAAAGTGCTTTTGGGGGTCAATAAATCAAGAGGTTACAAAGCAGAGACCCACACTTGAATTTAAAATTTTACTGAAAAACGTTTTCAAGAATGTTTAGCCCTGGCTGGTGCGGCTCTTTGGATTGAATGCTGGCCTGCAAACTGAAGGGTCACCAGTTTGATTCCCAGTCAGGGCACATGCCTGGGTTGTGGGCCTGGTCTCCAGGAGGGGGCAGGCCAGGTCCCCATTTCGGGGCATGCGAGAGGCAACTGATGGATGTATCTCTCACACATTGATATTTCTTTCCCTCTCTTTTTCCCTCCCTCCTCCTCTAAAAGTAAATTTAAAAATCTAAAAAAACTCCAACAAAACAGAATGTTTATATTTCACCTTGTATGTTTGGTTGTGCAAACAACCTCATTACCTGTTCCATGGGAATTCCTAATTCAGCCTTTAAACGCCTCTGTGCTGCTCGCCTTACTCCAATTGCATCATTTTCTTCAAGCTCTCCTGGGTTACTTAAGGGATGACTACAACAAGTATTGGTAAAACAACCTGGAACACGTTAATATAGATGTAGATTAACTTTTCTTCAAAGTAGACCTAAAAGGTCAAGAAAACTCAAAGTTTTAAAAGTAATAGAAAAATTAGCCCTGGCTGGTGTGGCTCAGTGGATTGAGTGCCAGCCTGTGAACTGGATCGTGGGTTCAATTCCTAGTCTAGGGCACATGCCAGGGTTGCGAGCCAGGCCCCCAGTGGTGGGCGTGCCAGAGGCAACCACACACTGATGTTTTCCTCTCTCCCTCCCTTCCCCTCGCTCTAAAAATAAGTAAATAAATAAAATCTTAAAAAAAGGTAATATAAATATTAGTCAAATGATTATTGAGCATTAATTTCTAAATCAGTTACAATGGACTATTATAACAGGGAATGAATACGCTATGCTTATATAAAGCTACCCACATTAATCTCAGTAAATATTAAACCCAGCTTGTTACTCTCTGTAATTTTTCTCTTGAAACTAAAGCTTTCATATTAAAAGTTCTTTTTTTAGTATGGTTTACAGTTTAGTAGTTTCAGTTCCAATGCGAACCTAAGGAGCAGCCCAACCTTAAGGCGCCAGATAACGCCGATCACACAGACACAGGAATTCAGGTGACAAACAACAGATGGCCAACTCATGGATGCTGACCATGAAAATCCGTATCAGGACCAGCAAGGACACTGCCTGCATGTCCACAGTCTCTCTCTGATCTCTTCGTTGTGCTTTCCCTCTCCTTCCTCATAAAAACCTCTGCCTGCACTGAGATGTTAAGATGGGCTTTGGGATGAGAGTCCCCCATCTCAGGTGGCTGGCACTTGAATAAACTTCTTTCCTTTTCACCAGCAGCTGTCTCATAAGTTTGGCTTTTGTTGCAACAGGCAGCGGAACCTGGGTTTGGTTACACTATCAGTCATCGTTTTGTTAAACAAACGTGTAGGTAAGTTCTTCATTATTGCCTTAAAAAATTATTTATTGCTTTTAAAGAGGGATAGGAAGAAGAGAGGCAGGGACAGAGACAGACAGAGGGACATCAATTTGTCATTCAACTCATTTATGCATTCATTGGTTGATTCTTGTATGTGCCCTGAATGGGGACTGAACTTGCAACCTTAGTGTATCAGGATGATGCTCTAACTGACTGAGCTACCTGGCCAGGGTAATTAATGCCATCTCAACCAAAAAGATGAAGATGTGTGTAAGATACAGATTTTTTTAATCCTTACCTGAGGATCTGCATATTGATTTTAGACAGAAAGGAAAAGGGGTGGGGAGAGGGAGAAGAGATCAATGTGAGAAACAAGTATCAGTTGCTTCCTGTACTTGCCCTGACCAGGGATCAAACCCACAACCTTACAGTGTATGGGATGACATCTCAATCAACTGAGCCACCCGGCCAGGGCAAGATACAAATTTTTAAAATATATACATAAATATATACATATACCTAGTAGTTTTTATCCTTTATTGTTACTTCATTAGGTTGCATTCATTGTATAAGCTTCTTTTATGTAGGATATGAAATTATGTTATTCATGGGGTTTCCCTTTTTGACAATGGCTTAATCAGAAAGTTCTAAGAGACAAAGTCAAATTAAATATCGTCCCCAACAAAATACTGTACACTAGGCTACTAACCTGGAAAAGTAATTTTAGCATCTGATCTCTGTTGTAGCAGGAGCTTATTTTCAGTGTTGAATAAGAAGACACTAAAAGCTCGATGCAATAATCCTGAAAGTAAAAGCAATACTATTAATTTAGTTTTAAAATACCATTTATGTGCCTAATTCTCTACTTGGGATTTAGGATATTAGTAACTTGCTGGCATTTGCTTTTTTCCATTGTTTTTCACTTAGAGAGTCTCTGCAAAGTTACAATGGAGAAGAGCTCCGGAATACCAGCAAGGAGGTCAGTCACCAAGTGAAAGAAATGGTGATCTGTTGGCCAGTCTGCTACTGAGCCTCCCCTCCTGCGCAAACTGGGAGGGCATGTGCTTCCTTTTATAACTTGTCTCTTTCTCCATTGACTAGAAAAAACAGCACCACAGGCATGACGAGTGCTATTCTGCTAAGATTAGGCTATTCCCTCTTTTACAAACCAAAATAATCCTGAAGAAGCTGAGTTAAAGATAAGAGTGGAGAGAAATAGCTGTTTGGCAGGGAAAGTAGCAAAACAGATTTTACTATTACACCCTCAACTAACTGGAACCAAAGATAAAATCTGATGACATGATTAAAGATCACACCTTTACCAACAAATTTTCTCAGCTACCCTGAAATGCCTACGCAAGTCACTTTCTCACAGAGTATTTTAAAACAGTACCTTTCTCGATGTTTTCGTTCAGGTGACAATTCTTTTTGGTCTCAGCCCCAATTTTATTGTCATTTTCATCAATAAGAATACACATCTCTGCCAGGAGCTGAACCTGTTGCTTATCCAGATTGTCAGTGTTGATTTCAGGCATTGTTACTAAAGGTCTGCTCTGTCCTAGAATCCTAAAAGAAAAGAGAAAGAAAGGTTATTACATCACATTTCTGCATCTGTCATATAAACACAGTGATGAGTCAATTCTGAACCCCTGAGCCAGTAAGAAGTAAGCCATTTCAAAGGGTAAGCATGGTGCTTGCTGCTGCTGGCTTCCCACCTCTGAGTCCTCATGTTTCAGCCCCGTCTCGGCCACCACTTCTCCTGCAGGCCATCAGCTGGCCTTCTAACTTAGCCGTTCTCTGAACTGCCAGACTCAACGCTGTCCTCTAAATTCTTGTCCTGTGAGACCCTATGCAGCACCTGACAGTCAGTCCTCTCCCTCTGTACACTTCACTTCCTTCGGGGTTTGCCCATCTATGATGTAGCCCCAACCTCACTTTATGTCCTATTTTTCAACATTTCTGTGTCTATGATAACCCATATTATATATTACATACATAAATACGGTAACCATTACCAGCCCAAATGCGTTGCCATTCCGTCCTATGCTACATACCAATCTCTGTTAAAATCCATTTTTCAACATCTAAATTATGAGCCCAACACTCACGAACCTTTTCTTAATATCTCAGTAAGATTTAACCCAATTTTTGTCAGCCGGGGCTCCTAATAAGATTGTGACTGCTCCGCTCCTTGACAGCGCAGACGCAGCCAGCTGGGAACTGTTCCAAGGAAACCGTAATTTCACTCAATTTCCACAAACCATAAAACATTTCCTTCTCTCCCCGCCCCACCAACAACTAAATCTGAAAAACCATTCTTAGCTCACAGGACATAGCAGACAGTGGAGCCGCATTTGGTCCCCAGGCTGAAGTTGGTCCCTCCCCACCAAAGCTTAGTGAGACGCCGTGCTTAGTCCCTGGGACTCTCGGGGACCTGCCCCTAGTCTGTCCTCTCGGGGCTCCCCACCCCTAATCTCTCCCTCTCGGGACACCAGGAGCCCTCAATCTCTCCCTTTGGGAACGCCGCGTCTCTCCCCTAAAGGACCCCCACCCCTAGTCTTTCCCCCACAAGGACCTGCACCCCGGCCTCTCCACTGAGGAATCCCGGGAGATCTCCAACTCTCCCCTCAGGGACCCCCTCCCCACCCCTCGGGACAGCTGGGAGCACCCAGTCACTACCCCTCATCCCTCGAGGACGCCCGGGAGCCCCCTTTCTCCCCTCGGGAACACCCTGAACCTGAGGTGACGACCGTCTGCGGGCTGCCGCTCCGTCGTGCACGCCTCCCACCGGCACCGTCCCGCAGTCCAGGCTCCGGGTGCCGCCCACCCAATCACCCGCGCGCGTGCCAGAGCGCTCCACATTTCTGCCGGCCAATCGCGCTCCGGCTCAATCTTGACGTCACGGTCGCGCGATGGCGCCACGCCCGGCTCAGGCAGGCTACCCTCGGTGGACGGAGGGTCGGAGAGCCTCCTCAACGAAGAGCTCAGGGGCCTCTACTCCGCCTCTCTTGCCCCTCCACCGTCGAGCCACCTGACGAAACGCTGCCTTAGGGGCCGTGTAGCGAGCCAGCGGGTTGGGCTGCGTGCTGGAAGTCGTCCCTGGGCGTGGACGCCGGGGCGTGGACGGCGCCTGCGCACTGGGGCTCTGCGCACTGAAACTGAAGTGAGGCGCCGCTTGCTGAGATCGCCTCCGCCGGTTCAAGGCTTGAAGGTGTAGTTGGAAGTCACTGTTGAAGTAGTAGCTTGGGGGCCACGTGTTACGAGTTACGTCCGTTTAGAATCGTTGGAGAGTTTATCTCCAATGGGAAATTTCTGCAAGTCCTAAAGCGGTTACGTTACCAGGGACAGTTCAGCAGGGCTGAGCGTAGAGGCAGTTTGAGACTTATGCGCTTGTATAGGACTGTGTGGGTGGCAGTCATTTACTTATCCATGTATTCATAGAAGGTTATACGTTAGTGATACTTTTTAAAATTATTTTTTCTTAAAAAAATTATTTATTTTGAGAGAGAGGGGAAAGGAGGGGAAAAAGAGGGAAACATCAATCAGTTGCCCCTCCTATGCATCCCAGACCAGAGCTGAACCCACAACCCAAGCATGTGCCTGGATCAGGATCTCCTGCGAACTTTCGCTTCGCTGGACGATGCCCAACTAACTGAACCACACTGGTCAGGGATATGTCAGTAATACTTTAAAGCAGACTACAATGTGAAATTACCTTTCAATGTTTAAATACAAGGTATATGTAATTGAAATGAAGTTTCTTCTGGGACTAAGCATTGCTAAGAGGGTCACTTAAAATAGAGACGGGAGGCTTTTAGAGAAGTGGGGGCCAATGCACATCTTGTCCCTCAGTCCCCAGAGCTGCAATTAGGTTGCTAAACTCAGCTCAAGGCTGAGCCATAAACAACATACTGCAACCACTGTTGTATGGACACATATGAACTTGTTAAAAAACAAAACTCAGTAAATTTGAAGATCTCTTTCACTTTATTAAACAATTCATGAATTTGGCAGCATTCCATCTAGCAATTAGCAGGGTGGACCTAGGAGTTGTACAAAATGGAAGGTTTTAATAGGAAGAAGGGTGGGGAAGGGAGCTACTAGGGAAAGAAAAGAAGGGTTTTTGTTGGGGGGTGGTCAGAACATCTTTACTTTGGGGGAAGGGAAGGGGAAAGGTTTTTGTTATGTAGATTATCTCTTCTTTCAAAGGGGTATGGAGATGGTCCCTATGATAGATTGTTTTACTGGTGCTGGACCAGAAAATCCCATACTAGTTCATTAAAATTGTTTCTGGGACAGGTTGAAATTGCAGTGAAAGCAGGTATTAAATCTAGGTTTGTTTATCATGGGCTTTTACATTAGTGGCAATTGGGGCCTGTGATTTTTAAATTTTTTAAATTTTTATTGAATTTATTGGGGTGACATTGGTTAATAAAATTATATACTATAGATTTCAAGTGTACAATTCTGTCATACATCATTTGTGTATTGCATTGTGTTTACCACCCAAAGTCAAATATTCCATCACCAAATATTTGACCACTTTCATTACCTCCCCAGCTAGCCAGTCATTTATCTCAGGTTTACATCTAAATTCCTCTTGTTCACTGATCTGCTTTATTTCTCTGGTATTGCTTTCTCTGTTAATAATTGTTCTTGGTAATCTTGATGTTTATCTTTTCTAAATGAACTTTAGAATCCACTTGTGGAGTCTTCCTGGCTTTCTGGTCAAACTGGGCCTGCACCCTCCCCTCTACCCCTGAATTGTCTGTTGGCTTTTTAATTGGTCTGAGTGTAGTTTTATATATTTTTTGCAGATGGAGAATTTACTCTTAGTTTTCATATCTGTGTCTTTCCCATTCAGCAAGGTATTTTACATAAACATTTCCCATAATATCTTCTCAGGAGAGATCCCCTTTCATCCCAGGAGTGGCGGCACGCCAGATGCCAGCACTAAATTATTTCTTTTTGTACAATGTACCATTACTGTCAATTTGGTCAAATGAAAAGGGGTGGCGATCTTTTATTTTTAAAGCAAAAATACTTTGTGATGGAGTAAAATGTAGCCTAAGGCAGGCACTACACCAATTGAATGTGAACATCTTCTGCTTCAGTAGTCCATTGCTGAAAATCACATATGTTGAGTAAGACAAACACCCCAACACTACCACAAATGCACTTCCTCTGGGTCTGTTTTCAGTTTCTCTAAATGGAAATCATTGTGAGGTACATGTCAGCTCAAAACCCACATGTTAGGATATTAAGTGTGTAAAACATCACTTCTTGACCACAAAACAGTACCATTGTTACAACTTGGCTTGTATGCAGTTAGCAAGTCCTCTTTGCTGACTCACGGAGCACTTTCTACTTATACCTGTGTACATAGTCTTCTAGTGTTTTGCAACATACAGCAGGGCCTTGAATAATATTTCACTATGAGATGACTTCATTTCTCCTACAGGGCATCAGCTGGCCTTCTATCTCTGAACTTCCAGACTCAATGCTGTCCTCTAAATTCTTGTCTTGTGAGACCCTATGCAGCACTTGACAGTCCTCTCCCTCTGTACACTTCACTTCCTTAGGTGTTCATCTATGATGTACCCCAACCTCATTTTTCATCCTATTTTCAACATTTCTGTGTGTCTATGATTACATATATAAATGTGGGTATATGGTAACCATTACCAGCCCAAATGCGTTGCCATTCCCTTCTCTGCTACATACCAATCTGTTAAAATCCATTTTTCTTTCTTTTTCTTTGAAGAAAAAAAGATTTTGTTTATTTATTTAGTTTTAGAGAAGGGAAGGGAGGGAGAAAGAGGGAGAGAAACACCGAAGTGTGAGAGAAATATTGATCAGTTTTCTTTTGCACTCCACCAGCCTGGGACCTGGCCCGCAACCCAGGCATGTGCCCTGACTGGGTTCGAACCTGTGCCTTTTTGGTGTCATGATAATAAAAACAATGCAGATTTTTTATTTAAAGTCATCAAAACTGGAACTGAACCAAACATATTCTTTCTTAAAAAAAGATTTTATTTATTTTTGGAGAGGGGGCGGGAAGCATAAAGAGGAGAGAAACATCAATGTGTGGTTGCCTCTCATGTACCTCCTACTGGGGACCTGGCCCGCAACCCAGGTATGTGCCCTGACTGGGAATGGAACCACTGATCCTTTGGTTTGCAGGGCCACGCTCAATCCACTGAGGTGCACCAGCCAGGGCTGAACCAAACATATTCTTAAAGACAGCCTGAAGACTAACATACACTTACTGGGAGATTAGTTGTCCCTTTTCATTTAGCAGATGGACAGCACACAAGGTAATAAGCTCCACTGATGGCACATGCACTGGGTGAGAAATAATACAGAGACTGTAATATTTTTTGAGGCAAGAAAGTATCTGTTCCAGTGTCATGCATGAGGCACAAGTGACATGGGTCAGCAAGTCAGTCCTGGTGAAGTTTCATCATATGGACTGCACCCTTTGGTCCATAAAACTATGAATTAACTTTCCTCTTCTCTTAGTGAGAGCAGTTGTTGAAAGAGCAAAGCCAGTGCCATTTGCCTTACAGGCCTATGACCTTGTTGACCGTGACTGCCATTTTACTCTTCTCAGCCTGTCCCCAGGAAATTACTGGAAAGCATGAACACACCATGACTAACCCCTCCTTACAGCCATAGGCAGAACATTGGAACAAACTGCTCCAACAGCCCCGGGGCCTCACAACAGCACCCTCCCTTTTAAAATCCAATTATAATTCAATAAAAGCTCAAAGCCCCTTTGTGCTGTGCTGGTATATGTCTCCACACCATGCCCCTCACCTTTCTTGGAGAATGAATAAAAACTTTACTCTTCATACTTTCTTTTCTTTGTGAATTCTTTCACAGCCTGCATCACCCTAACAGTTGCGAATAAGAGAAACTGAGTAACTACGCAGTTAATTGTATTCAGGTGATTGTATTTACGTGCCAGCTGATTGTGTTTTTCTTCTCTTGCACAGGGCTAGATAAATTTGGCACATAAAAAAACCTGAAAAACTTAACCTATGCCATTCAGGCATCTATGTACTCATGAGAAATACAAGTATTTGTTTACCTTTAGCATTTTTTGGTGCATTCTGTGCCAGGCACTTTTCTAGGTCATGGGAATAGAGCAGTGAACAAAATAGAAAAAGTTGCTGCTTTTATGGAGTTTACATGCTAGTGGGGGAAACAGTAACAAATACAAAATTAATGTCAATAGGCTCTAAGTACTAAGAAGAAAAATAAAGTACACTTAGGGGATAGTGATGGACTATTCCATTTAAAAGTCAGTGATAAGGAGAGTTCCAGTCAAGATGGAGGCGTAGGTAAAAATACTTTGCCTCCTCACGCGACCACAGAGAGAATTCCAACTGCATCTCAAAACAACACCCAGAACCGTCAGAAAATCTAGTTGTATAGAAGTCTGACAACCAAGGATTTAAAGAAGCCACACTAATCTAGATGGGTAGAAGGGGTGGAGATGTGAGATGGGCCAAGAGGCATGGAGATGCAATGTGATGTGGAAAGGCAGCGGCGGTGGAATGGGCAGTCCAACATTCACGTGTGGTGAATAAAAATCGGGAGGGATATCTTGGGAGTGAATGATCCCAGCCCCAAGCCAGACCACACAGCCCAGGGTTGCAGGGCCAGGAAAGTAAGTCCCCATAACTTCTGGCTATAAAAACCAGTGGAGGTTGGGGTGGTGGAAGAAACTGCCACATTTTCAGGAGACTCTGCTTAAAGGGCCCACATGGATTTAAAATTTACACAGACCTATCCTGTGTGGGATTCAGCAACAGGGCAACAGCCGGAAGGGTGCCAGTCCCACAGGGAGAGTGCTGGACAAACCTCCAGAAGCCAGGCAGCAGCATTGTCTCCTCTCTCAGCCTTCTTCCCACAGAGCCACAAAGCAGTGAAGCAGGTTGCCCTACCCTGGCAATTACCTAAGGCTCTGCCCCACAATTTATAGGAGCCTTTTCTAAAATAGGCCCTCCTACTACGCTACTAAGACAGGGAGTCAAAGCAGCTCTACCTAATACACAGAAACAAATATAGGGAGGCTGCCACATTGAGGAGACAAAGAAATATGACCCAAATGAAAAAACAGAAAAAAACCCCAGAAAAAGAACTAAATGAAATGGAGACAACCAACCTATCAGATGCAGAGTTCAAAACACTGGTGATCAGGATGCTCAAAAGACTTCACTGAGTATGGCAACAAAATAAAAAAGACCCAGGAAGAAATGGAGGTTGCAGTAAGTGAAATAAAAATCTGCAGGGTACCAACAGTGGAGGGGATGAAGTTGGGATTCAAATCAACAATTTGGAACATAAGGAAGAAATAAACATTCAACCAGAACAGCAAGAAGAAGAAAAGATTTCAAAAAAAACCCCACAACGATGTAAGGTACCTCTGGGACATCTCCAAAGGTACCCACATCTGAATCATAGGGATGTCAGAAGGAGATGAGGAAGAGCAAGAAACTGAAAACTTATTTGAAAAAATAATGAAAGAAAACTTCCCTAATTTGGTTAAGAAATAGACATACAAGTCCAGGAAGCACAAGGTCCCAAACAAGTTGGACCCAAAGAGAACCATACCAAGTCACATCATAACTAAAATGCCAAAGGTTAAAGATAAAGAGAGAATCTTAAAAGCACAGAGAAAAGCAGAGAGTTACCTACAAAGGAGTTCCCATAAGACTGTCAGTTGATTTCTCAAAAGAAACTTTGTAGGCTAGAAGGGACTGGCAACAAGTATTCAAAGTGATGAAAGGCAAGGACCTACAACCTAGATTACTCTATCCAACAAAGCTATCATTTAGAATGGAAGGACAGATAAAGTGCTTTCCAGACAAGGTAAAGCTAAAGGAGTTCATCATCATCAAGCCATTATTACATGAATTGTTAAAAAGACTTATTCAAGAAAAAGATGATCAAAACTATGAACAATTAAAATGGCAACAAATTCACAACTATCAACAACTGAATCTAAAAAAACAAACTAAGCAAACAAGAACAGAGACAGAATCATGGACAGAGAGGGATTTGATGGTTGCCCAATGGGAATGTGGGCAAATGAGTGAAGAGGTGGGGGATTAAGAGTATAAATAGGTAGTCATTGAATAGCCATGGGGATGTCAAGTACAGTATAGGAAATGGAGCCAAAGCACTTATATGCATGACCCATGGACATGAACAATCGTGTGGAGATTGCCTGAGGGAGTGGGTGGAGGGAGGCAAAGGGGGGAAATCATCAGGACAACTGTAATAGCATAATCAATAAAATATAATTAAAAAAAACTCTTCTTATCCAAAATCAAAAACAAAACATAAAAATAGAAGTGATAAAGATAACATCTCTGAAGTTGTGTATTTGAGCAGAGATCTGAAAGAAGAGCTAAACATGGAGTTCTTCCAAGAAAAAATGTTTATTATATATGTATATATATCATATAGTGCATATACATAAAATAACTTGAGAATGATAATGAAGCAACATGTCAAACAGCTCAACCCTGTAATATATGCAAGGCATTTGAGGCACAGATCAAATAATCAGTGATGAAGCACGACCCAGCAAACCTAATCTACCTTCAAACCACATTCATAATGGAGTCTTACTAAATTCAGCTTTATTCCCTCATAATGGGGATAAATTATATGCCTTTCACATGGATAGGCACAAAACAAAATAGGATTTGGGTGCTCCGTGTAGTTTTTGCAAGATTGTGAAACTGGATACCAGTATGGCAATCAGAACTTTTTATAAATGAGGCCTTTTTTTTTTTTTTAAATACATGGAGAGTTATTTCAGAATATGGTATGTTATAGGTTGAATTGTGTGCCCCCTCTCCCAATTCATATGTTGAAATTCTAACCCCAAAACCTCAGAATATTACGTTATTTGGAAATAGGGTTGTTGTAAATCTAATTAGTGAGAATAAAATCATAGTGGAGTAGGATGGGCCTCTAGTCCAATTATGATCTTATAAAAAGTGTCAAGAGAAGGGACCTGCACACAGGAGATGCCATGTGAAGACTGCTGTTACGGCTGCCATGGGCCAAGGAATGCCAGATCGCTAAGTAGCAGCTAAGAGAGGCATGGAAGTTTCCCTCGCAGCTCTCAGAGGGAGCCAACTCTGCTGACACCTTGATCCTTCTAATACATTTCTATTGCTTACACCACCTAGTTCGTAGCATTTTGTTTCTGCAGCCCTATCAAAGGAATACATGGTAGAAAGAATGTGATGTGAACCTAGATTAAATTTAAAAAAAATTACTGATTTTAGAGAGGACGTGGGGCAGGGGAGACACAGACAGACAGAAATTGATTTGTTGTTCCACTTATTTATGCACTCACCAGTTGATTTTTGCATGACTGGCACCAAATCTGCAATCTTGTTGCATCTGGTTGATGCTCCAACGAACCTGCAGCTACCTGGGCAGTGCTGAACCTAGAGTTTGATCTAATGTTTCCTCCATTGCATAGTACCTTTCTGAATTTTGAAAAGTAATTTTAACACTCATGTTTAGTTAGAATTCAATTTAGAATCACTTTTACTCTATATTATCATTTTGAGGATTAAACAAGTTACCAGACATGTGAGTGCTTGGCACCCAGTAGGCCCTGAAAGTGGTGATTCCTTTCCCTTCTTAATTTGTGACACCTCATCATGCACTCATTTATTTAGTGACTGTTGTGGAATCCTAAATATATCGATGAAAAATTACCTGTTAACAATGCCCTGTTTCTTCCAAACTGTGGACGCTGTATTGCAAAAGAAACCCACACATTAGCATGGGAGTTAGCTGATATATGGTTCATAAAGCTTTCCATCAGCGACCAATGCCCAGTGTAAGTCCTTGTGCAAATGAGGTGGCCACTAAAACTGCTACCTGAATGTTTTCCACAACTTCCAAGAGTGTGAAGGTCTTGGATCATCTTACATGATTGTTTCCAGCGACAAGCTTTTATTATACTCACTGCAGTCATAACTTAAGGTTTTATTCTACATACTTTTTGGTTATTTGGATCACCAAATACGTTAAATTTGTTTCTTGTCTAACAGTATTAGTGTTTCTTGAATTCTAATGCGGAGCTTTAGTTTTTGAAGGAAAGAACAAGAAAGGTGACCCCGATAAGAAAGAAATGCTTTCATGCTCTTGAGTCACTGCAGTGAGCTTTCCACGCGCAGTGGGATCTGGACTCATTTACTATGCAGATTTTCCAGCTTGGCTCAAAGCCGAAAAAGCTTTTCGCAGTGAGCAGCTGATTTCGTTTCTCTTGTGAGCCAATGGTGAACGGATACTTCAGAAAGGACGCTGGCTGAGTCACCTTCTGCAGATAAGCTGAAATATTAATAGTACCTCGGCCGGGCTCCGAGCAGCAACCAGTCTCATTCACAACACCCGTCCGCGACCCAGCCGGCCCTAACGGCTGAACCGGCCCCCGAGCCTAGGGGCCTGCGGGAGGATGCACGGGGGCGTGCGGTGCCAGAGCGCCGAGGGGCACGACCACGGTGAGTACCTGAGGCCCCACACCCCAGGGTCTTCCCAGAGGGCGCCGACGGGGGAACTAGGGACCAGAGATTATTGAGAACAAAGAGCGCCATCGCCACTCAGTCGACGTCGCGAACGACTCCCGGCTCCCCTCGAGAGCCCGGCACCGTCGGCCGGGCGGCGGAATAGGACTTCCGGTGGCAGCCAGAGGCCGAGACGGTAGTTCCGTTGAGCGGCGGAGCTGGAACGAGACTTCCGGCGGCCTGCAGGCGGATGAAGCCTGGCGGAACTTCAGGGGGCAGGGCGGGACTTCCTGTGTCCCGGAAGTAGGGCAAAGGCGTCGGGATTTCCGGCGTCATGGGCGGGGCTTCTGGCTCCCCCCCCCCCCCCCCCGGAGCGAGGCGAGGCCGGGACTTCCGACGGCGCCGGAAGTGCGGCTAGTCAGGCTGCCGGGTTTGCGAGACGGATCCGGGCTGAGTCAGTGTCCTGCGTCTCCGCGTTGGTCCCGGCTCCGTGTGGTTGGGAAGTGACGGGTGGCAGGGCACGGCCCGGCAGGCTGTAGGCGGCTGGCTAGGCGGCGGCGTGATTGGTGAGTGCCCGGGCGGCCATCTTCCTTCCGGGACGGGCTACCCTGGTGAAGGCGTCCGCGGATCCCCCGGGTTGGGGTACGCTGTGGAAGTCCGTTCCTCCCCCGCCTTCCGGAGCCGTCCCATGGGCTTCACTGCCCCCATCCTTGCCCGTGCGTTCTCCGATTCCATGCATCCTGGCTGGCTGTTCTGCCCCGCTGTGGCTGAGGTCCCGGGAGGGTGCTTTGAGCCTCGCAGCGATGCCTGGAGTCCTGGTGCCGCGGGCGTCAGTTTCCATTGCCGGGGTGACCGCGCCCCTCACTGCACGCGTGGCGTGGGCAGGTGCGGAATGGCCTGGGGAGAGGGGTCCTCTATAGGGCTCCTCGGCCGGGTCAGGGGACGTGTCGATAATTTAGGTTTAATCGGCCGCCCTTTAAGTCCAGTGTGCTGGTTCACACGTTTGATCCCGGGATTACCGTCCAGCGAATAAACATTCTCCTGGTAGTCGCGTACCCCAGGTCTGGCCTCCTCGCCGGGTCGTGGGCACCTTCTGCAAACTCCCTTTGCAGTCTGAGGCACCTCCAGGTCAAAGGGTGGTCAGTCAATCACTTGTGAAGTGTCTGAGGGAGGTGGAATAATGCGGTGACCGTCAATCCTGTTTCTGCTAGTACTGCCCAAGGAGACAGGAGGTTAGTGGACCCTGGCTAACGGTGCAGCCTTAGGTAAGGAACTTCCTCAGTCTCCATTCTTAGCCTTGTTTTGTTATTGAGAAGGTTATGTTACAATATGATCCACATTCTTGCAAATTCCTCGACACAGGACATTTTTGTTTAGTATGCTTCCTTCCCTTTCTGTATAGCATTGTCAGACTGTTCACTTAACTTTGCACCTACCTTGCACCCTTAAGTCCTCCCCCCCTGCCCCTAGGTGATACTAAGAGCTCTCTGAATATTGTCTTGGTTTGTTTAAGGACAGTATTTTACGTTTATTAAATTTCATCCTAGATTTTGGGCTCATTAAAAAATACGTTTATCCCTGGCTGGTGTGGCTGAAATGGATTGAGTGCCAATCTGCGAACCAAAGGGTCGCCGGTTTGATTCTCTGTCAGGGCACTTGACTGGGGTTGCAGGCCAGGTCCCCAGTTGGGGGCGCGCAAGAGGCAACCACACATTGATATTTCCCTCCCTCTCATTTTCCCTCCCTTCCCCTCTGTCTAAAAACTAATAAATAAAATATTTAAACATATGTTTATTAATTGAGAGAGAAAGAGAGAAACATTGATTGCCTCCCATTTGCATCCCCACCAGGGATGAACCGTATTTTGCCATGTGTAATGTGCTCCTGTGCATAATGCACACTCGTTTTTGTACTGTTATACTCATTCTATGTAATCATTATACCCATGTATAACACGTGTCCTTATTTCCCTCAAAAATGTGGGCAAGAAAGTGCTCATTTTACATGGCAAAATATGGTGCTCTGATCGGGAATTGAACCCAAAACCTTTTTGTGTATGGGGTGGGGGCAACACGACGACCACAACACTCCCAACAAACAGCAACACCCCCACCTGCCGGGTCCAGCTCATTTTTTAAAAAACTGCTATTAAGATCTTTAAAAATTCTTGGTGGTTATTTGCTTTTTAGTGATGACCCTTAGTTCACTGTCATTGACAGATTTGATGAGGGTGAGTCCTATGCCTTCATCCGATCACTAACAAAACATTTAAAGCAGGTGAGACTGCTGACAGATTTTTGAGATTGCCTCTCTGCTGATACTACTCAGCTGTTGAGTTTGGTGTTTCAGCCTGCCAGGAATTTACCTAATGGCTTTCACAATGAAATGTTATGAAAAATTTCATTGAATTTTTTGTGGAAATTCAGTCAGATTTTATATTTTTAAATGTCACATGAAAATTACATTGTTTAAACATTTTTCTGCGTATGATTAATATTAATGAAATTAACTACTTAAGCGAGTGTTTTTCTCTTGCTAAAAAGTTTAAAAATCCCACTGGATATGAAGTTATGAGTAGTGTTTTGTCTGTAGGTGGCAATATGCTTGTGGCAGCATATACTAAGGACAGATGTATTAGGCAGAAGGAGAGTGTATGTTAAATACATTTATGTGAATGATAAGATAAGGACGTTGAATATTTGCAGGGGACTATCCTTTATTGAAAGTTAATGTTTTAAGAAAAGTCACTAGGACATTTTATTCACATAAACCTGTTTAATGTGGTGATCTGTCCTATAATATTGGGTTAGTATGAATATTCTGAAGGAAAATAATTATCTTTTGGAATTTCAGGCTTCGGTGTTAGTTTGTATTTAGATGAAATAGTGCATAATAGTTAAAGTAGCTGATTTTTAGAGTTCTTTCTCTTTATAGTTCAGTGACCAGTTTTTTAAAGCGTTTAGCCTGTTAAATATTTGGAAATTACCTACAGGGGTGTTGTGAGCATTAGTGATTCTGTTTTTGCTGATCCATTTGAGTCTCACAGCAACCTTTTCTCGAAGTTCTCCCACCTCAGGTCACCTGCATACTCATTAGTATCTCTATTACTTCTTTCTGTCTGTGCCTCCTCCTGGTCTAGCCTAGAGTCCATACTACATCATTTTAATAGTCCTTTTACAAACACTTGCAACTTTCTTGCCCCTCTTCTCATATCAACCTGAAAAAACTCTAAAGTCATTATCTGATGTTCAAATAAAATTTGAACTAACACTGACCATGGTCTGAGGTTAAGGTAATAGAAACTAGCTACTGGGCCAAGGACTTACTCTCCATTGGAGGGTCTGCTGTGAAAGGGAAGAAGTGATGCTGGGACTAGTGATGCCTGCTGGGAAGTTGTGGAGGATGTGAATGAAGAGACGAGTAAAATTTTTAAACAGTTTCAGGAAGAAAATTGTAACAGGTTAACAACAGAAAAAAAGAAGAAAAAACTTAAAAGTGGTTAGAACTAGAGGAACTTACAGATCTAATTTTGGAAGAATGGTGAACTATATAGCTGAAGAAATTAGAGGAAGAGGCAGAACCTGAATTTGCCATATAATATTTTAGTGTTAATACACAGTGTACAGCATAGGCACATGAACCCACCTCTGAGAAATGACTGCACAGAATTTAGAAAGTTACAAAAAGATAAAATCGCTATGAAAAAAATCTCCATTTGATGTCAGGTTTTGGAGAACCAAAACCTCTTACAAATTTATAATTTGTAATAGATTGAAATGTATATTCGGTTGGAAATTGATCCATGGGGAAAGACAACCAGTATATGGGCTGTTTTGTGAAGTGACAAACGAATTGGCAAACAGAATACCATGTGGTTCATGGAGATGAGTGACGTGTTAAGAACTCAGTGAAAGGTAGAAGGTGAGGATTTTAAAATTAATTGTGAAGAAGACCGCTAGTTTCCTACTGAAGATATAGAGGCTGGAAAAACCAGAGGTGTGATATTAAGAGAGAAAATCCCCTGTGATGTGAAAGGAAGGTTGGTATTGCAGTCTTTGTATAACCAACTGCTACACTCTTGGGAGTGCATTAACTTTTCAGTTTATTCTTAACAGAATGCTTCTGCTGAAGTTAACTGAAAGAGGAAAGAGAAACTTTTACTGTTTTATTTGCTTGATTTAAATGTCTAAAGGTAAAAGTCTCCTTTTTTCTCTGAAGCCCTATCAGGACAGCTTTCACAGTGTTTTGATATCATTCCTTTACAAAACATACCTTATAAACTGGAAGGTAACTGCTGAATTGCTGCTCAATGGGAGTCATATGAATACGACTATAGGTTTGTTATTTTTAAATTTGTTGAATTTAATATCAGTACAGTCTTTGTTTTCTGTATAAAATTAACCAATTACAGATTCTGCCGTTGTGATTTTTCTTTTATGTCTTTATTTCAACCATCTCTGATTTCCCTTCTCTCCTCTTCCTCTGCCCGACCCCTCTTTTTTAACTCCTCACCCGAGGATATGCTCACTGATTTCAGACAACAAGGAAGGGAGAGAGAAACATTGATCCTTTGCCTCCTGATCGGGGATTGAACTTGCAATGTAGGCATGCGCCCTGACCAGGAATCGAACCCTCAACCCTTTGGTGCATGGGATGATACTCCAGCCAACTGAGCCACCTGGCCAAGGCCAACCATTTCTAATTTATGTAGCTCAAATTTTTAGATCTAAATTACATCAAAAGGTTTGTGCTGTCATGTTTCAATCAGAAATGTCTCCGTAAGTCATTTAAGGGACCATTAGTTTGCTTTTATATTGCCTATTTCACCAGTAATACACATTATAAACTTTTCTTCTTGCAAAGAAAGTAACATGGGAAAGCATTGGATCTAGAGGCATGATGGGGTCAAAATGCCCTTCTACTTTAAATGTAGACCTCTGACAGATTGATAAAGTCCAGTCCGCTTTTCATCTCTAGACCTGTATACCTCCAGCCACCTTGTTGTTTTAGGTAGTCAGTGGCATTGCAAACATAATACGTTCAGTACTTAGTTCTTGATTTCTTCTCCAAATCTGCTGCCTCATCTTAGGGGCCCTGGCCTCCCATTTCACCTACCTCTTTCCTCAGAAATGAGAGCTCTCCTTGCTAACCTCTTTTCTTCCCCACCTGCTCCTCTAGTCCCCGTATCTGATCATCTGCCCTTTAACTTAACTACCATCATTTATTGCCTAGACTACTTTAGTAGTGACTTCCTGACTAGCCTCCCCATTTCTAGTCACCTATTATTTCTGTGCATTTTCACACAGCAGCCTGATGGGTTTTTAATGCAAATCTAGTGTCTCTTATGGCTTAAAATGTTTAAGTGGCTGTCTTTTTAATTTAGGATAAAATCTAAATGTAAAAGAACAGAATCGAAGCCTTTCTGTCTGGCTTATCTTGCATCATTTTCTCCATTGTTTACTTACTGAGTTGTAGCCACATTACCTGTTTTTAGTATCTAATAAAACAGTCTTATTCCCAGCTTAGGGCATTTGCACACACTGTTTCTGTCCCTCTCCATTTCTCACATGGTTAACTCTTGGTAATTCTTAAGTCTCAGTTTATTTATTTATTTTTTAAAATATGTTTTATTGATTTTGCTATTACAGTTGCCCCATTTTTTTTCTCCCCTTTATTCCCCTCTGCCCTGCACCCCACTCCCACCAGCATTCCCCTGCCTTAGTTCATGTCCATGGGTCGTACATATAAGTTCTTTGATTTCTCCATTTCTCATACTATTCTTAACCTCCCCATCTATTTTGTACCTACCATTTATGCTTATTCCCTGTACCTTTTCCCCCCATTCTCCCCCTGCCCCCTCCCTGCTGATGACTCTCCATGTAATCACCGTTTTTGTGATTCTGTCCATGTTGTAGTTGTTTGCTTAGTTTGTTTTTGTTTTAGGTTCAGTTGTTGATAGTTGTGTTTGTTGTCATTTTACTGTTTATAATTTTGATCATCTTCTTTTTCTTAGATAAGTCTCTTTAACATTTCATATAATAAGGTCTTGGTGATGATGAACTCCTTTAACTTGACCTTATCTGGGAAGCACTTTATCTGCCCTTCCATTCTAAACACTAGCTTTGCTGGATAGAGGAATCTTGGATGTAGGTCCTTGCCTTTCATGACTTGGAATACTTCTTTCCAACCCCTGCTTGCCTGTAAGTTTTCTTTTGAGAAATCAGTTGATAGTCTTATGGGACCTCTTTTGTAGGTAACTCTCTCCTTTCTTCTTGCTGCTTTTAAGAGTCTCTCCTTATCTTTAATTTTGGGTAGTGTAATTATGATGTGCTTGGTGTGTGCTTCTTTGGTTCCAACTTCTTTGGGACTCTCTGAGCTTCATGGATTTCCTGGAAGTCTATTTCCTTTGCCAGATTAGGGAAATTCTCCATTGTTTTTTCAATAGGTTTTCAATTTCTTGCTCTTCCTTTTCTCCTTCTGGCATCCCTATGATTTGGATGTTGGAAGGTTTAAAGTTGTCCTGCAGGTTCTTAAACCTCTCCTCATTTTTTTTTTGAATTCTTGTTTCTTCATTGTTTTCTGGTTAAATGTGTATTTCTTCCTTCTGGTTCCAGTCGTTGATTTGAGTCCCAGTTCCCTTCCTGTCACTGTTGGTTCCCTTTACATTTTCCTTTATTTCACTTTGCATAGACTTCACTTCTTCCTCTATTTTGTGACCATACTCAACTGTTTCTTTGAGCATCCTGATTACCAGTGTTTTGAACTATGCATCTGATAAATTGGCTATCTCCACTTCTGTTTTTGGAACTTTGATATGTTCTTTCATTTGGGCCATATATATTTTTTTGTTTCTGTGCACCTGCTATGTAGTAAGGGGCAGAGCCTTAGGTGTTTGCCGTGGCGGGGCAACCCAGTTGCTGCGTTGTGGCGCTATGTGTGGGAGAGGTGTAGGAACAGTGCTGCTTGCTGGGCTTTCGGCTGGCTTTCAGTTACTTCCCCCTCTACCCATAAGCAAATTGGGCCTTTGTGGTGATGATTTCTGGGTGGGTAGGTTTGTGTACATTCTAGAACCCTGAGGGTATCTCCAACGAACTCTCCTGTGAGGCTGGGGGTTTCTCTTGCCACCACAACCCCCACAGGTTTTTAAGTCAGGTTTTGAGGATTATTTCCACATGCTGGAACCCTGGGTTGCGTGGTCTATCTCGCTCTCCAGTTGTTCCTCCTGGCTTATCTGCAGGTAAAGGTGGGACTGCCAGGTCTGCCAGCCACCGCCTTGCCCACCCCAGTCCGCCAGCTGCCACCTTGCTGCGGTCCTGTCTACCCCAGCTGCCTGTCTCCGCCCTTGTATTAGTCTGGATGAATGTTTCTACTTTAACTCCTTGGCTGTCAGACTCATACATTTCAATTATCTGGTAGTTCTGGTTACTTTTTGTTTTTAAATTTGTTGTTGTCCTTTTTGTTATGTGAGGAGGCAAAGTGTATCTACCCATGCCACCATCTGGGCTGCAAGTCTTAAGTCTCAATTTAAATGACAGTTTCTTACAGCGACCTTTTTAACTAGCTAATATTTGGTCTTGTAATATTTGTATATCTCTTATAGTATTCATAATTTATTTAAATTCATCATAATTTATAATTTCTATAAGTTATTAGATACTGTGTTTAATGTCTGGTTTAAAACCTAATTCTAAGCAACCTGAAGGTAGGAATCAAGTTTGTTTTGTTCACTACTGTATTTCTAGCACCTAGCTCATCTGCACAGTACATTATCCACAACTATTCGACGAATGACTTTAATGAAATTAAGTGCTGTTATTATCCCTGTTTTAAAGATGACAAAACTAAGTCTTAGGAAGGTGGTCAAGTTACTTTTTCAAAGTTAGACAGCTAGTCATTGGTAGATGTGTTTTTTTCGTTTATTCACTTATACATTCATCCACTCTTTGGAGAATGTATTTATGTCAGAGAACATGGTAGGCCCTACAAATACAATAGTGAACACAAATAGCGACGTCCCAGCCCTCGTGGTGTTGATGATGTAGGGGAGGAGGCATTCATGAAATGAGAAAACCACAAATAAGATCTAAGTGCAAACGTGGTGAGGGTCGTGAGGTGCTAGGACTATCAGTGGTCAAGGGAACGCTTTTTGAGGAGGTAACGTTTAAGCTTAGGCTTTATGATAAAAGAGAGCCAGTCTTTAGATAGAGTTGGGAATTAAAGTATGTGTGACCATAAAACTCATGTTCTTCTCTATTTTTAGAGAGAGGGGAAGGGAGAGAGAGAGAGGGAGTGAAACATGGATGTGCTAGAGATACATTGATCAGTTGCCTCTGGCATGCCCCCAGCTAGGGACCTGGCTCGTAACCCAGGTATGTGCCCTGACTGGGAATTGAACCAGCGACCTTTTGGTTCACAGGCCAGCACTCAGTCCACTGAGCCTCACCAGCCAGGGCAAAACTCGTGTTCATAACCATTGTGTTCTCAACCATTGTGTTCTCCTATGGATTTCATTCTAAGAGAGGTGTGTAACTTAATTGAATTATTTATATCCATATATTTCACTAAATATTTGAAGTGACAAAACTACATGCTTCTATTCACTGATATTTCTTAGGGAAGCAGAATGTTACTAAGTGTAGAGCCCAAATTCACAAGTGAAATTAAGGTATGGTGGATTAAAGATTGCTACAAAGTCTTTCTCATTCTCCTATCCAGAGATTAAGTCTGTTTATCTCTACTTGAATCTGGTTTGGCCTTGTGATTTGCTTTGACAAATAGAATACCAAAAAATGAGAGAAATAGAAGATATAAAAAAACAAGAATTTGAGATAAAAAATTACAAGTATCTTTATTCCTATTTTTAAGTTTCTTTTTTTTAGATTTTAGTTACATTTTGTCTACATAAAGCTACAGAAAATAATTTTAATAAATTAATGAATTTCAAAATTTTAAAACATACACATGCAGAATTGACCAATTTGAATGCCTTTCTGTGTTGTAAAGTGAGACCTTGTTGCCGTTTTAAAAGGCCTACTCATACAATGTGAGACACAAAAGGTGATCTGGCTTTTTCTTACAGAAAGATGGAGCAGATGTACTTCTCCTATTCTGCTCCATAAGTACAGCTAAAAACACTGGACATTACATATAAAACGAATTTAAGACTGAAAGGTGGAGGGAAGAGAGTAGACTGACTGCATATGTTGGGACCGGAGAAATGACACAGCTGAGTTGCCTGGCTTTTCTTTTTGTCTCGTGTATGCCAGACTGAGACTGGAGAAGCCCAGCAACCCAGCAACACCAAAAGGCTCAGACAAGAAGCCCCAAGAAGAAACCTGCTTTCTAGACAAAAGACCAGGAAAGGGAGAGTCCACCAGACAAAACACTTTTAGAAAACATTCCAGCCCCAACCCTCACCCTTGTTGTCAAAGGCCAGATGGGGAAACTGGACTTTACCTTCAACAGATGTATTGAAGTGACACTCTGCTGGGTGATCGGAGAAGGCCATGTGAGGGGCTAGAAGTCTCATCTCTTCAGGGTGATGACAAAGTGATGCAGGCACCAGCCCGCAGTGTCCACAGTGTTGTGGCTGAGACTAGACAAATTCACACGGACTGCCAAGTCCTGTGGAGGAAAAGGGACAGCATGGCCACTCTCTCAAGGGGAGAGCTCAACGACCCTTGCCTTTACAGGCTTTTATTGCTTTCCTGGGCACATCACATTGAGCATGGTCCTTATTTACTATGCACAAGTTTGCTTTGGGTGGTTACCTTTTACAGAAAACAAAGGAGAGGATGTTGCTAATTACATCAAAAAGGAAGGATATTTGCAAATGTAAAGGGAAAAGTGGTTGAACCAATTACATTAGTCCTTGGACGGTTTAGCATAGATTTTAGGAAGTTACTTTAAAGATATTAAGTAAACATTTGCTGCCTCAATTCAGGGTGAGGGAGTTTTAGCAAAAAGCAAGTCTCATAGTGGCCTAGGTACAATGCAGGCCTGTTTCCCCACGGGAGAACCTATCCGTGGGCGTGGGTCCTATGTGCCGGACCTCGCTCCCCACTGGCTTTTCCGAGTGGGATCTGGGTCCATGCCACACAGAATGGTCTCCTATAACAAAGCATACCCATCCCTCTTCCTGCTGGGGTGGCATCAGAGGGAACCTAGTATAGTCTGGAATTTCACCATACTCCCATATAGGGTGCAGTAACTGAGGAACACGCCCCCCCTTCCCCGTGCCCCCCCGCCCCCCCCCCCCCACCCTGGTCCAACTAGGGTGGTGTGAGCAGAGGCCAAGGAAATGGCTGCTCTTACCCAGGGTCAATGGAGGCTGAGTGGGGAGCCCCAACTGCCACCCACCTTCCATATCTACCTGGCAGAAACAAAGTAGTGTCCATCTTTGCCTGACAGATATTAGAATTATTTGACAAAGATTTTATAGCAGCCATCATAAAAATATTGTAATGAATAATTACTAACACTTGAAACAAATGAAAAACAGATAATCTCAGGAATAAAATATGGGATATAAAGAGGAAACAAATGGAAATTTCAGAAATGAAAAATACAATATAGTAAACCAGTGGATGGCTTAATAACAGAATGCAGAGAGCACAGGAAAGAATCAGTGAACTTAAAGACAAACAATGGAAATTACCCAATCTGAACAACAGAGAGATAATAGACTGAAAAAAAAACCCAACACAACAAAAAAACAGGACCTCAGAGACCTGGGGGACTTTAATAGGAAGACCTATCATTTTTGTCGCCAGAATCCCAGAAAGAGAGGAGGAAGACAGTGGGCCTCCAAATATATTTGAGGAGGTACTAGATGAATATTTCTTAAATTTGGTAAACCATAAATGTACAGTTTCAAGAAACTTAGTGAAACCTGGAGAGGATAACCTCACAGAAATCCATGCTAAAACACATCACAGTCAAACTTATGAAAACTAAAGACAAAAAAAGGAGCAAGAGAGAAATGCCAATTTACCTATAGTAGAAAAAATTTCCATTACAGTGGATTTCTCGTCAGAAACTGTGGATGGCAGAAGGAAGTGGCACATTTTTCAACGGCTGAAGGGCAAGAATTGTCAACTCAGAATAATATATCAAGGGAAAACTTTCTTCACGTGATTTGTCCCTAGCAGGCCTACCTAAAAAAAATAGGTAGAGGAAATTCTCTAAACAGAAAAGTGACATAAGGAGTGTGGGAATACCAGGAAGGAAGAACTAACAATGGAAAGAGCAAACATATTGGTGAATTCAATAGATGTTCCTTCTTTACATTATGTTTGAAGGTTGAAACTTAACTGTCTGATGTGAGCAAATATTTAAGATGATTATGTTAGAAATGGGGGTTGGGACAGAGGGACAAGAGGAAGTAAGGTTTCTACATTTTACCATGAACTGATAAAATGTGGATAATCAGTAGACTGTGATACATTGTGAAAATGTCATGCCTAGAACAATTACTAGAAAAATTTATAACAAGATATATTTGAACTATAGTATAGATAAATCAAAATGAAATTTTAAAAAATGTTCAGGTGACCCACAAGAAGGTAGGAAAAATAAAATGAGAGAACAAACAATGAATCGTGTGCTGTGGTCAAGGGGATAAACTGAAAATGCATGTCATGTTATATTACGTGGTATCTGTGTAATTGTTAGCAGACTAACAAGGAAAAGCCACACAATCATATTAAAAAAACATGACAAAACTCAACACTCATTCCTGAAATGCTCAGAATGTGAACTATAGAAGGGAACTTTCTCAATTTGATTAAAAATATTTACAAAATATACAGCTATCTAACATCATACTTAATGGTGAAAGATTAGATTTTTTAAATTTTATTTTGTTTCTTTTCAGAGAGAGGCAAGAGGAGGGAGAAAGAAAGGGGAGACACATAGATGTGTGAGAGAAATATAGATAGGTTGCCTCTCCCATACCCCCAGCCAGGACCTGGCCTGCAACCCAGGTATGTGCCCTGACTGGGAATTGAACCAATAACCTTTCGGTTTGCAGGACAACACCTAACCCACTGAGCCGTCAAAGTCAGGGCCAATTGTATTTTTATATACTGGAAATGGAAATAAAAATATATTAAAATTGCCCAAAAATATAAACTTTAGTGTAAATTTGAGAAGACATATGGAGGACTTTTATGTAGAAAACTACAAAATAGGAAAGACATCAAAGGTAATCTAAATAAACAGAGATAAACTGTGTTCATAGATTAGAAGGTTCAACATCATAAAGATGCCAGTTCCCTCCAAGCTGATGAATAGATTACACAATTCCTCTTAAAATCCCCATCATGGTTTTTGTAGATACGGAAAAGATTGTTTTCAATTTATGTGGTGGAAAGGCAAAAGAACTAAAATAATTTAGACAACTCAGGAATCACTAACTCATTTCAAGACAGCACAGTAATCAAGACTGTGGTATTGGCAGAGGGATAGATACATAGGTCAGTGGAACAGAATTGACAACCAAGAAGTAATACCACAAACATATAGCCAGTTGATTTTGACCAAGATGCCAAAACTTTCTTAGTTTGGTATACGATAGGTAGTCCTCAAATTAATAGTGCTGAAATAATTGGATAATGTTAGAAAAAAAATAACCCTAAACAAAACAAAACCCCAAAAATCTTGATTTAAACTTCACACCTTATAAAAATCAACCAAAATAGCTCATAAATTTAAGTACAGTTTTAAATAAAATTTGAAGAAAACAGTAAATTTTGGGAATTTAAGGTTGGTGAAAAGTTCTTAGACATGACTCAAAATATGATTCATAGCATAATTGATCAGCCCTGGCTGGTGTGGCTCAGTGGATTGAGCACTGGCCTGCGAACCAAAGGGTGGTTGGTTCGATTCCCAGTCCATGCACATGGCTGGGTTGGAGGCCAGGTCCCCATTTGGGGGTGTGCAAGAGGCAACCACACATTGACGTTTCCCTCTCTTTCCCTCTGTTTAAAAATAAATAAATAAAATCTTAAAAAAAAAGAATAATTGATCAGTTGGTTTTCATCAAATTGTTTTGCTTTGTGAAAAACCATGGTAGGAGGGAAAGACAAGTTACAGACTGGGAGAAACTATTTGCAACTCCTTATTTGACAAATAACTCATATGAAGAATATATAAATAATTCTCAAATATTAACAGTAAAAAATTCAAACAGTTGTATTAGAAAAATGGGCAAAAGACATGCAGAGGCATTTTACTAGAGGGGCTGTACGGACAGCAGGTAAGCACACAAAAAGATTTTCTATATCACTAGCTACCAGGGAAATGCAAATTAGGACCATGACAGGATACTACACACCTATCAGAACAACTAAAATTAAAAATAGATAACCAAAGGCTGGTAGGATATGAAAGACAGAATCTCTCATACACACACATTGCCAATGGGCGTATCTTTTACTTTGGAAAATGATTTCATGGTGTCTAAAAAAAAAAAAAAAGAAAAAACAAAAACATGGTTAAACACAGTTAACCTTATGACCCAGCAGTTCCATTCCTAGGTGTGTACATAAAAGAGATGAAAGCAAATGCACACTAAAACTTGCATACTAATAATGTTCACAGTGGCATTATTCATAATAACCTAAAAATGGAAACAACCAAGTGTCCAACTGATGAACAAGTAAAATGTGGTATATTTGGCAATAAAAAGGAAGAAATTGCCAGTACAGTGTGTGACATGGATGAGCCTTGAAAAATGCTAAGTAAAAACCAGTCACAGTAGACCAGGCTCTAAATTGTATGACTCCATTTATATGAAATGGCCAGTAAAGGAAATTTTAAATGTAGAGAAAGTAATTTAGTGGTTGCTTAAAGTTGGCTGTGGGAGTGACTTATATGGTGTTTGAGTTACATCTCAGTAATGTTTTCTTTAAAATGAAACATACATTTTCCCGTACCTCAACAATTTCATGCTTGGGCATTCATCCAAAACAAGTGGAAACCGTGGTTCACATAAGACCTGTGTGTTACTACTGTTCATAGTGCTTTGCTTGTAGTAGTAAAAATTTGGAATGAACCAAATTTTTTTTTGCAGCGGGTGAATGGTTAAAATTGTAGTACATCCATATTGTGGAATACTACCCAGACTCAGAAGAAAGTAATTATTGGTGTGTGCAGTAAGTTGGGTGGACCTGAAGGGTATTAAACTCAAAATCCCAAAGGACACTTACTCTGTGCTCTCATTTAGAGCACAGGTGATAGAACAGAAGTTGGGAGGTGGGTGAGCTGTGGGGGAGTGCTCAAGATAAAGTGGGATACTTGCAGTTGTTCTTACAAAGAGAGGTGGGGAATGGTGAGGATCAGAAGATAGTGTTAGTAGTTGAAGGAGGAATATACATAAGTGTATTACTTAAAACTACATCAACTACCATAAATGTATTGGAAGAAGGAAGGATCACTAAGAGCAAAAAAATGCCCAAAATAGGAATCTGCAGTTGAAGGAAATGTCATGTGTATGTTACTTAAAATTATATTAACTAAGAGTGATACAGTTATATTGGGAGGAAGAATTCAAAGTAGCAGGAAATGAGTAGATAATATCCAAAATGGATAAGTGAAAATCTGTGCTGTCTCACGGCATCCCTGCCATATTGGAGTACTCGGAATTTGGCCGGCTCCAGCTGAGGCGTGCTGTGAGTATGAAATACACATTGAAGTTTAAATCATACAAACTGAAATATCCCATAGTATTTTTTATATTGATGAAAATGATGTATTTTAGACATACTGGGTTAAGTAATTTCACCTGTTTTTACTTTTTAAAATGTGGGTAATAGAAAATTTGCAGTTACATGTGTGGCTTGCATTGTATTTCTCTAGGACAGCGATTTTCAACCTTTTTCATCGCATGGCACACACAAACTAATTCCTAAAATTCTGTGGCACACCAAAATATATTCTACTGATCTGACAAAAATATGTATATTTTTGATTTATTCACACTGGATGGCTACTGTTGTGTTGGCTGTTGTCATCTTTTTATTTCACAATCTAAGGGAAAAGAGGTCAGTGCCCCTGACTAATAAGGTCAGGTACTGCATGTTTTAAAAATTCTTGTGGCACGCCAGTTGGCAGTTGCTGCCCTATAATCTGTGGTCTAGGATATGCAGTTAGCATCGGTTCCCCTGGGGAGTAGGCTGAGCCTGGGGAAAGTTGGTCAAGGAAGAGTTCTGTATTTTAAGCTTTTCATTGCTATTTGATTTTTAAAACATCTTAATGAAATTGGATTAAAAAATTACCTCTTTAACAAAGGCCACGGTCTCTATTTTAAAATGTTTGTTTATTGTGTTCTAAATTACATAGTAAATGTTAACCATAGTAAGGAAGTTTGGAATTAAAAGTAGCCATTGCCTTGTCCACTCCTTTTTCTTCATTTTAGCTTGCTATAATCAGAAATAAAGTATACTTGTTTTTCCTGCTTTTGTCTAGCTTATTGCAGGAGTGACCAGGATATCACCTTGTGGAAGTAATGCCCACAGAAAGCGGGAGCTGTTCAGCTGCGCGTCAAGCAAAACAGAAACGCAAATCTCATAGCCTTTCTATACGAAGAACTAACAGCTCGGAGCAGGAGAGGACGGGTATACCAAGAGAAATGTTGGAAGCACAAGTAAGTTAGTGCTGAGCATGTTTGTAATGTTCCGGAAATAACCAAACATACAAGGCCTCGGACGTAGAGAAAAGTGTGGGTTAACAAAAAAAACAAAACAAACCCAACTCTGTCACCCCCAAATATAAAATTACTGTCAAATATAGCAGCCTGCACAGTGACAGGATTCAATTCCCAAGTTAATGTTTTTATAGTACATAATAATAATAAAAAAGAGGGTGGACAGTTTAGCTCACTTTTTCTTTGTGCTATTCTACAGTGTAGTTTTTATTATACAGTGCATGTTTTGGTTGTCTGAGACAATACTAAGAAACATTGATATGTGAGACAAGCATCGATTGGTTGCCTCCCAAACACTCCCAGACTGGGGATCATTCGCACCTGGACCAAAGTCGCAGCCTAGACAAGTGCCCTGACTGGGAATTGAACCATGACCCTTTGGTTACGAGACAATGCTTCAGCCAACTGAGCCACATTGGCCAGGGCATATGTTTTTTTAATTTTTAAGTTTACTTATATTTCTAGCAGTGAAAATTCTACAACCTTTGCTAGCACCTCCTAGCATGAACTCCCATATGAGGTATATGCATTCTTCTCTTGGCTTTCTGAGTGCCTGTCCTCCATTGTGATGTAGCACAAGTGGGGTAATTGCATCTCAGAGTAACCCTTTGTGAAAGCCTTTAAGAGTTTTCTGAGCTGCACAGCCTAGCACTGCTCTTCAGCCCTCATCGTGGTGTCTCCAGTGTTCCTTGGAAGATGCCTACCTGTTCATGAGTACAGTGTCCTGGATGGCTGGTGTGAGGTGCTTGCCTGGTTCAGCAACGGGAGGATGGTAGCGATGGTGTGGGGCACAAGCGGTTGGCATGGTGGGTGTCAGTAGAGGGGTCTGAGAGTACAGGTGGTTGATTACCAGTGGGTTTGAGTTGACCACTCTCTGCATGAGGTTACAGTCATGTTCTTTGAGTTGTTGGGGAGCAGTATCAATAGTGAAGATTAGTGTAAAGGAACTACAGTAAGTTAAACTCTTAGATTCATGAGTTGAAAGTGGTTTAGAAAGCAGTGCTTAGCGCAGGGATGAGAGGTCTGTAGTTGCAGAGGGCTCCTGAATCTGTGCGCATGGATCACTGATGGGTCCTGTGTCCAGGTTCACCCTGCTGTGGTAAAATGCAAATCCCTTTATGTGCTTTACTGAATCAGTAGCTTTTCTGTTCTGAGTTTTAGCAAGTGATAGTAGAAGTTCAGCTCCTCAATTCGGGGTCTGTGAAGTCAAATGGCAGTAGGAGAGCTGTTAGGAAAGGTCAGGAGGAGGTCTTTTGGGAGTGCTCACTCAGCCCGCTTGCCTTCTAGTGGAAAAGTTCTCATTTCACTGCATGTTGTTTCGTGATTGTTTTTATTTTATCAAGTGACGTTAATGGTGACATCTTAGTTTTGTCATTACAACTACATTTTATAATAAGGTGTTTACTATTTAAATGTAACATTTCAGTGGCTGAATATAAGGATCTTAAATGTTATGGGTGTAGGTGAGTTGAAATTAATACATGTAGAGGAGATTTGGCCTTGGGAATCAGAAAAGCCTCCAACAAGTGACACTTAATGGGCGGGGCTAGCTGATTGTGGGGTTTGGGAAGAGCATGGCATGGAAAGGGAAGAGACTATGCGAAGGCCACAAGGCGGGGCAGACAGTGTATTAAATATTAATTGTGATGATTTACTTTATTTTTCATTGTTACTCTTAAGTTTTTATTTTTTTCATTTTTTTTAAAGGTTTTATTTATTTACTTCAGAGGGGAAGTGAGTGAGAAAGCTAGGAAGGGAAATGTGGTACATCGATAGGTTACCTCTTGCACGCCCCCAGCCACGGACCTGGCCTGCAACCCAGGCATGTGCCCTGACTGGGAATTGAACCAGCAACCTTTTGATTTGCAGGCTGAAGCTCAATCCACTGAGTGACACCAGCCAGGGCTAAGTTTTTTGTTTTTTGTTTTTTTTTCCCCATATGTTTTATTGATATTTTAGATGGGAATTGAGAGAGGATGCATTAACCAATTCTGCCAGATTCAGCTTGCCAGATTCAAACAAGTGACTTCACATGTATTTTCAAGTAGCTTGTAAAATTTACTTGAGCATTCTGTGATTACTTCAAAACATACTGCCAAATGCTTATGTCATTAGAGATCATTTTACCTTCAATTCTTTTATCAAGTGACGTTAATGGTGACATCTTAGTTTTGATGTCACCATTAATGTTAGGGCGACAAGAAGTTAATCTGAGAAGGAATTTAGTAAATGTTATATGTATCTTTTTATTTGCAGCTCATTAGATATCAGAAAGTTTGTGCTATATATAAATTTGAAAGATCACTTGGAAAATTATACTGATAGCAGTTAAGTATTAAAACATTATTTTAGAAATATTACAATATTTATTAAGAATTTTGTTTGAAAAAACTCTAATACTGGGATGGGATCCCATAGAAAATACTATACTGTATAGACCAGGGATGTCCAACATTTTGGCATGTCTGCGCCACACTGGAAGAAGAGTTGTCTTGGGCCACGCGTTAAATACATTGTGACATGCAATCACAAAACGATCTCAGCGTTTTTAAGTAAATTTACAGTTTTGTGTTGGGCTGCGTTCATAGACATCCTGAGCTGTATGTGGCCTGTGGGCTGCAGGTTGGACACCCCTGATTACAGACCATGTCCTCAGGGGATTAGAGCAGAATGTAGACTGTGATAGTCTTCCTGTTATTAGCAGAATGTAGACTGTGATAGTCTTCCTGTGATAGTCTGGAAGGTAAATGCTTGTCAACACAGTTGGTACCTAGGACACTGCTTACTTGTTTGACTATACCTAAAAGTTCAGGTGAGATGTCGCTTCTTCCACTGATTTCTCACGAGGTTTAGATGGAACTGAGGTGTGCAGAGCTTCTGCTGTGGCATGCAGGCACCAGGAGCTTACTGGGACTTACGCAGTAATGTTTTCATTTAACTGACACATGTTTTGCTTTTATAGGTGAACATTTTTCTTTGTTCTATCTTCTCAGTAATCTTTTAGGTATTACATAGAGTAATAGAAAATATTTTGCTTGAAGCAACAGTGGACATGAGGACTATGTGAGGCACATTTTCTATTAGTACATAACATTAAAATTAATTTATAATACTATATGATAGAACTTAAAGGCTATTTCTAATATTTTATTTATGAGAACTGTATGTTCTCTCTATAAATTTGGAAGTTTTTAAATTAAGTATGCTTATTTCCTCCCTTATAAAAAGAAAAATTATGTTGTTTTGGAGAAGTGCTTATTCTTGAATCCCATATTATCCTAGGTAACCATTTATACAATTTGATTTTAGTTTTATCTATAGAAATTTGAAACTTTAAGTTCTTTAAGTATTTTACGTATTGGAAATAAAACGTAAAGATATAAAATGAGCTTAAGACGACTGACTTTTTAAAAAAAATTCTCACCTGAGGACATGCTTATTGATTTTTTTTTTTTTTAAGAGAGAGGGGAAGGGAGGGAGGGAGAGAGAGAGGGAAATACCGATGTCAGAGAAAACATCGGTCTGCCTCTCGTGTACACCCCAACTGGGGACCGTGTGCCTTGACTGGGAATTGAATCCGTGACCTTTCAGTTTACAGGATGACACGCCAACCAACTGAGCCACATTGGCCAGGGCAAGAAAATTCACTTTTGAAAATGTGTATTGGTACTTGGTGTCAGAGTGTCTCATTCATTCATGCATTTTAAACAAAATCTTCCTTTTCTGCAGGATTCTAAACTGCCTTCCTCAGTTCGCAGTACACTTTTGGAACTGTTTGGTCAAATAGAAAGAGAATTTGAAAACCTTTATATTGAAAACATAGAATGTGAGTATCTCCTGTCTTAATATACTTTTATAACTTTTCACTTCAAAATCTTTGTTAGTCATATTGATGTTTGGACATTCACCACTATATTTGTTTTTTTAATGTATTTTATTTGTTATGCTTTTACTGTTGTCCTAACTTTTGCCCCTTTTTCCCCTCCACCCAGCATCCTCCATTCCCTCTGGCAATTCCTCCCCCTCCTTAGTTCATGTCCTCCTTGAGTTCTTTGACTACTCCATTTCCTGTACTGTTCCTAACATCCCCATGGCTATTCTCTACCTACCAATTTGTACATCTTAATCCCTGTACATTTCCCTCAGTCTCCCCCTTCCCATTCTCAACTGATAACCCTCCAAATGATCTCCATATCTATGATTCTGTTTCTGCTCTGCTTATTTGCTTAGTTTGTTTTTTGGATTTAATTGTTGATAGTTGTGAATTTATTGCTTTTTTAATGTTCATTGTTTTCATCTTTTTCTTAAATAAGTCCCTTTAACATTTCATATAAGAATGGTTTGTGGTGATGAACTCCTTTAGCTTTATCTTTTCTGGGAAGCACTTCATCTGCTTTTCCATTCTGAATGATAGCTTTGCTGGATAGAGTAATCTAGATTGTGGGTCCTTGCTTTTCATCACTTTTAATGCTTCTTGCCAGTCCCTTCCAGCTTGTAAAGTTTCTTTTGAGAAATCAGCTGACAGTCTTATCGGAACTCCCCTGTAGGTAACTCTCTGCTTTTCTCTTTTTAAGATTCTCTCTTTATCTTTAACCTTTGGCATTTTAATTATGATGTGTCTTGGTGTGATCTTCTTTGCGTCCATCTTGTTTGGGACTCTGAGCTTCTTGGACTTGTATGTCTATTTCCTTCACCAAATTAGGGAAGTTTTTTTTCATTATTTATTCAAAGAAGTTTTCAATTTCTTGCTGCCTCTCTACTCCTTCTAGCACCCCTGTGATTTGAATGTTGGTACGTTTGAAGTTGTCCCAGAGTCTCCGTACACTGTCCTCAGTTTTTTGGATTCTGTTTTCTTCTTGCTGTCCTGATTGAATGTTTCTTCCTTATGTCCCAAATCATCGATTTGATTCTTGGCTTCATCCTCTCCACTGTTGATTCTCTAAATTTTTTTATTTCATTTAGTACGCAGGTGGCAAACACAAGGCCCATGGGCTGAATCTGGCCCTCCACCTTGTTTTATCTGGCCCGGCACCTTGTTTCTACCCAGTGGCAGCATTGAGCTCTTGCCTGACTGTTAAGGAGTAGTTATATACATATACAGTCCTAAAATTACATTCGGCTGTTTGAATGCAACTGGGAGGCTGATGTGGCCCCTGGTGAAAATGAGTTTGACACCCTTGACTTAGTGTAACCTTCATTTCTGCCTGGGTGTAGCCAGTGAGTTCCTTGTGCATCCTTATAACTAGTGTTTTGAACTCTGCATCTGATAGATAGCTTATCTCCTTTTTGTTTAGTTCTTTTTCTGGGGTTTTGTTCTGTTCTTTGATTTGGGCTGTATTTCTTTGTCTTCTCATTTTGGCAGCCTCCCTGTGTTCGTTTCTATGTATTAGGTAGAGCTGCTTTGACTCCCTGTCTTAGTAGTAGGCCTAAGGTAGAAAAATGTACTTGTAAGTGGGATGGGGCGGGGCCTTAGGCAGTCATCAGGGTGGGGCATCCCTTGCAAACCAGGTTGATAGGAGTCTCAGATACTGTGCTACTGCTCTGTGTCTCTGTGTGGGGGAGGGCTCAGAAAGGAACAATGGCTGCTGCCTGGCCTCTGGAGTTTTGTCTGGAAGAAAGCTGTCCCCTGGCACTCGCTCTAATGTCATATACTTCAATTTTTTCCCCCCAATGCCACTGGTTCTCTTCTAGCTGCTGCCCTGGTGCTGGAGCCCAGCAGGAGTGAATCTGAGTAAGCCCTAAGTCCATTGCGGGCCCTTTAAGCATCCTGTTGTTTCTTCTGCTGCCCCAACCCCCATTGGTTTTACAAACAGAAGTTATGGGGACTTATCTTCCTGGCACTGGAACCCTGGGCTGGGTGATCTGGGGTGGTGCTGGGATCCCTCACTCCGGAGATATCTCTCCCAATTTTAATCCACTACAAATGGCTATTGGACCTACCTATTCTGTGTTTCCACGTCTCCGCCCCACTACCCACCTGAATGAATGTGATTTCTTCAATTCCTTGTTTGTCAGACTTCCATACAGCTCGATTTTCTGTCGGTTCTGAGGAATAATTGTTTTGTAGTTTAGTTGTAATTTTTGCTGTGGTTGTGCCAGGAGGCGAGTCATGTTTACCTGTGCCTCCACCTTGACCAGAAGCCCTGTTTTATGCTGCTATATTAAGTTTAGTGGCTTAGAATAACACAAGTTATTATCTTATAGCACCGCAGACTAAAATCACGTATGGGCAGAGCTGTATTCCTTCTGGAGGTATGAGAAGGAATCTTTTCCTGTTTGTTTGGATTGTGGCAGATTTCAGTTACTTGCAGTGAAGACAGTGCTCCCACCTTCTTGCTGGCATTCCCAGTGTCTAGAGCTTGCCACATTCCTCTGCTTGAAGCCTTTCCTCCCTCCTTTGTAAGCATCAGGCAGTCCTCCTAGTGCACCTCTGATCCCCTCCTATGGGTGTGTGGAAAGGATGGGCTGCCTGGGTCATGACTCCAAAAATCGAATACTAATAAATAGCTTTTACTTTATTAATATGGAGATAGGTAGGAAGACATTACGTGGTTTTTAGAAAACTCACCTTCCCTAAAAGCCTGGGCATAGAAATGTAAACAATGTAAAGGAATCTACCATTTCAGTTGTCATACCTTATCTATGTCACTGTGTATTCTAAGATCTCACATAACCTGTCAGTGTACCTGGGAAGGGTCACTGTATCACAGTTACATTTGAATTCTTGGCAAGCTGGACTGAGGAGGAGTAATTCGGAACAGGTTTTACATTGTACTTAGAACAAATCACTAGTATTCCTTTAAATAACAGGTTACAATAGAAAGATACTGTCTGTAAGTTATTCTTTTCACTTTGGTTCACTTTTAGGTTTATTTGTAATTTACATAGTTATTGGATTCATTTACTTATAGTACAGTTCTTCCACAGTGTTTTAAAGCACATCTATTTCTTCAACATCTTCATTTTTCAAGTCTGATACTCTTACTACATCTCTTGTATGCAGAAGTTCTTGAATATTAAAATAATAATAAAAGGGTGAAACTTAAAAATGCAGATATCTATAGCTGTAATGGTGCTAGATGGGAAGGAGACAATGAGAGAAGGGAATAAAACAAACACGTGCAGGGAATGTGGTTCAAGTCTTTGGGTCCTTGAAGTAGGCCATCTTGTCTGTAGTTTTTTTTTTTTTAATTTTAAAGATTTTATTTATTTTTAGTCAGAGCGAAATGGAGGGAGAGAGGGAGAGAAACATCAGTGTGTGGTTGCTTCTCACGTGCCCCCTACTGGGGACCTGGCCTGCAGCCCTGGCATGTGCCCTGACTGGGAATCAAACCCATGTATGACCCTTTGTTTCTCAGGCCAGTGCTCAGTCCACTGAGCCACACCAGTGAGGGCTTGTCTGTAGTTGTTTTTTTTTTTTTTTTTTTTTTAATTATTCACCTAAACATACAAAATAGTATTGAATATAAACTGTAATTAAAAATATTTACTTTAGAAGCAATGCCTTCATTTCCTTAAAGCAGTGATTTTCAACCTTTTTCATCTCGTAGCATACACAAACTAATTAAAATTCTGTGGCACACCAAAAAATATATTTTTTGCCAATCTGACAAAAAAAAAGTAATTTTGATTCATTCACACTGGGCAGCTGTTGTGTTGGCCGTTGTCATTTTTTAATTTGACAATGTAAGGGAAAAGAGGTCAGCACTCCTCAACTAAATGGTCAGTTATGAAAACCACTGCTTTAAAAAATCAGGCAGCATACAAAGTAAAGATATCTGCTGTTACTGCACCTGTTGACCCATCTCACCCTGCGAAGGAAAACATTTGCTACATTTTTTCCTTCTAGTGATTTTCTTATTAAAAATTTTTTTTATTCTCACCTGAGGATGTGTGTGTGTGTGTGTGTGTGTGTGTGTGTGTGTGTGTGTATGTATATTTTATTGATTTTAGAGAGAGAGGAAGGCTGGGGGAAGAGAGAAAAAGAAAGAGAAACATCGGTTGCCTCTTATACATGCCCCGACTGGGGATTGAACCCGTAACCTAGGTATGAGTATGTGCCCTGAGCAGGGATCGAACCTGCAACATTTTGGTGTATGGGATGATGCTCCAACCAACTGAGCAAGCTGGCCAGGGCTGTAGTGACAGTTTTTATAAACTTAATCTACTTCTATTTTTGCTCTGTCAATTTTAGTCCACGTGAAGTCATACTTTGCTGTGAAATGTTAGGAAATGACAGGTCCTTTATTACTGCTGCGTTACTCCTGCGTTATTACTGCTGCATTACTCCAGCAGTAATGGAGCTTTCACTGCTCCATTACTTTCCAGTTTTTGTTACTTTACAGGGTTTGTGTTTACAAAATGTTTAACTATAATTAGGTTTTTCATGCCTTATAAGTTGATTTCCAAAAATTAAATACTAATAAACGGTTTTTGCATTATTTACATGTTTTCACTCTATAACTAAGGAATATAGTTGGGCCAGTAGTGAAGAGATTGTAATCCTATGTCATTTAAACTTTGTTATTGGAAAATTTAATGTTTTGATACTGGGTTTTCCTTGTTAAGTCCATCTTGAAAATTTACAGAGGGCAAAATTATTGCAACTTTTTCTAAAATAAAAATTAGGTACCATGTACTGTATCTGACTTAAGGTTTTTTTGTTTTTTGTTTTTAAATTAAGTGTCAACAGTTTATGGACCTGAGTATTGTTGAGTTTCCATTGTGATCTAAGGCCTTGTGTTCTATGAATTTGTGTAGTTCGTTTAAGAAAAACTGTAGGATTACTGATGACTACTTCTAGAGGTTCAATGGCTTCCTGCTGCCTGTAAAATAGAGTTGAAATTGCTCAGACTGGATTTGTTCAGAGCCTTTAGTGCTTGGCCTTTTTTCTAACTGATACCATTTGTACTTTTGCCCAGATGACTGACCTCACTATAGCCCGAACAGATCTTGTGTAAGCCTGGAGGCAGTGTAGGCATATGCCCTTAGAGCTGGGTGAATCTGTGGCCAGGCAAGGTCTAGATCATGGCCTCAGTAGGCTATGTCCTTGGATGAGTCCCTTCCCCCAGCTGGCCTCTTTTCTCATCTCTACAGGGTGGATAACAGTGGGATAACAGCATGTGTCCAAAGCATAGCCATGTTCACTTTTGTCCACAGTCTCTACTCATTCTCTTTTTTATGGCTAATGTCCTTCCTCTTCATTCTTTTCTGTTCCCATACACTTCTACTTCTATTCATTTTTCATAACTTTCCATCAGTTTTTAATCTTTATATGTAATCCTCACTTGGTGCCCTGAGGTGCCATGCAACAATGGTTATTTTTTTTTTAATGTTTTTTCTCTTGATTTCAGTGTTCTCAGCTAGACTGTAAATATTACATTGACTTTTGGACAATATCAGGATTTGTTTTTAATATATAGAATAAAGTAGAAAGGAAAGGAACTAAATTGAAATCCAAGAGCTCTGCTTGATGAGAACCCTGATAGTATCTATCATGTCTTCTCTGTGTAGGGAGAGCAATTGGAGTTCCTGTTTTTGGAATGATGTCTTGAGTTTTTCTTGAGAACTCAGTAAACTGTGATCTTGTTTATAGGATGTTATTCATGTCTTTGTTTAGAAAATACCAACGTGTAATATTTTATGTGCTCAAGTTTTGGAAGCGGTCGGTATATTCAAACAAAAAGTACATACTTTACCTTTTCAAAAATTTTTTTTATTTCCAGTGCGTAGAGAAATTGAGACTCTTAATGAGCGTTTAGCTGCGGAAGGACAAGTGATTGATGGGGCAGAGCTGAGTAAGGGCCAACTGAAAACTAAAGGTAAGGGGGATGCTTGTGAAGGGTGCCCTGCAGAATACATGGGGAGGGAGTTTGGAATTTAATGTGGGACATGAGTCACTTGATTTTTTGTGGTCAGTGATACTTGAATCCTTAATTTCGGTGTGGACATGGAGGAAAGAGGGAGGCGCCTGGAAGCTCAGGCTCCTGTTCCAGCCCTGTTGTTGTCTGTCCCATGTTTGCATGGGCAGGCAAACTGGCTCAGTTGTGTTGTTTTCCCATGTGCTTTGGGGGACAATTGCATTAATGTTTGCAGTCCCTCTCTTCTGAAGTTTGTGGCTTCTTGGTCATATGACTTTACTGATTGTCGATTCTCTGTCTTGGCAGCCAGTCACAGTACCAGCCAGCTTTCTCAGAAGCTGAAGACCACTTACAAGGCCTCCACCAGCAAGGTATGCAAGGCGCTGGCTCGCGGGCCAGCTATGTGGTATGTAAGGTGGGCCCATGTGTACTCTGAGTTGTGTAGTTTTCAATTAGAAATGTGTGATAGGATATAAAATAAACTCGTGTTTAGGAAAATTCAATTTTTAGAAGGAATATCATGGTGAAGTGACTACATGTATAGACACCTAGACACTAATACTTGTGAGATTAACACATTATGCATCATTAAATATGTCTTTTTTGAGGCAAAATACATTTTGTATTATTACTTGGCTTGATATAGATAGTCTGAATTTGGAGAAAGTTAATAAGTGGGTATAAAGCAGTGAAAAATAAGGTCTGAGCTATAGCTACATTTTAGTTCACCTTCTCTAATTTTCCAAGTATAATCAGGAAGTAAAGGTCTGTTTCCAAGGCAAATAGGGACATTTGTAGTATTTTTCTTTTTAAAAAGCTTTTATTTATTTATAGAGAGAGGTAAAGGGAGGGAGAAAGAGAGGGAAAGAAACATTTATGTGCCAGAGAAACATTGATTGGTTGCCTCTCTCATGCCCTCAGTTGGGGACCTGGCCCGCAACCCAGGCAAGTGCCCTGACCAGGAATTGAACTGGCTACCTTTCATTTCGCAGGCTGGCACTCAGTCCACTGAGCCACACCGGCCAGGGCTATAATGTAAGGTCTTGAATGCCTAATTTTCTGATAATTTCTGAAGTAGAGGAAGAAAGGATTATATAAAATTACCACTTACCATGAGTAGTAAAAAATAAGATTGGGGTAAAGGTATATGTACAATAACACTTTGCTTTAAAAAACATATTAGAAATATTTAAAGCCCAGTCATTTTGGATATTAGAAATTCATTTGAACTTACGAGAAGCACATGAGTAATGTTCTTTATAGCATTGTGTACAATGTGTGTACCCATCTTAATAACAGTGAAAATATGTGACATTACTTGAAAATGTGAGAAGTGATTTGATAACAGAATGTATTCTGATTTGTACCACGCATGTCAGGGTAGTAGAGCTAGTACGGTGCAGCAGGCAGATACTGTGATCTGAGTTTATTCCTCTTCCTGACTCAGCAGGTAGGTAGGTAGTATGGTTGGTGACATAGAGGAAAACCAAAGTTCATTGAGCAAACCAGGAGAGGTCTGCCCTCCCTGGGTGGCTGATGGCCTTCTCCAATGCCTCCTGGGAGGGAGGCAGGCAGGCACCAGAGTCTGACTGGTGAATCACTTGAAAAAAACTTACGAAAATGTTCACACATTGGATTTCAAGTAGTAAAGTAGTATAGATTATACCTCAGTTAAAATGATAGGATGGCAGGTGTAAGTGTCCACTCATTGCTTCATTCTGCTGCTTTTCAGTCGTGAACGTTCCCTCTGGGTAGTTCATGGGGGCTCCTTGGAATTGTGGCTAAGGCAGCACTTTTAAGAACAAAAAGGGTTAAGAAGTGGTCACCATGTAACGGGCATTAGGAACCAGTACCTTGAGCAATGTGTTAATGTTCATGAACTGCCTATTACCATCTTTCAAAATTCCACCAGAAATGTGGTTTTTGTGAGTTAGTGCTCCTCAGTCCTTACTGTTCCCGGGTGTCAGTGATGGATGTGACCTCTAGTAGTTCATGTCTCATAATCATACAATCTGTGTGAGAAATGGCAGACTTGGAAAATTAAACTTGCTACCACTTACGGTGGGGGTAGGCTGTGTGTGTTTTTGAACTTCCTTCTTTCTAAATGTTACATTATTTAACACATGAAAGGCACCTGTGCAGCAACAGCATGTTTCCATGTGGAGGGACAGTCATGTAGGTTAACCGTGATACAAACTCTCAGAAAGAAGAAGACGGTGATGATGATGGGTTTGGGGTTGTTCAGATCCTTTTGTAATTCCATGTTTGTTTAAGCTGAGTCAGATGGAACTTGTCTGCAGCGTTGGTGACAGTGGGTCTCTTCACACATTTGTTCAGTTGCCTACTGTGTCAGGAAGAACTTGGTGCTCACACCTGAGTTCATGAAACAGTGGGTTGTGTTTCCACTAAGAATGGACTGAGACACCTTTTCAGGACTTTGCTAAATCAGAGTTTAAAACAGATGTCTAATGCCACTGATTTTTTTCTTTTTCACCTGATTCTACAGTTTTAGTCTTTTTTTAAAAAAATATTTTATTATTTATTTTTAGATAAAGGGGAAGGAGTAAGAAAAAAGGAAGAGAAACATTAGTGTGTGGTTGCCTCTCAAGCAACCCCACTGGGGACCTGGCCCACAACCCAGGCAGATCCTTTGACTAGGAATCGAACCTGCAACCCTTTGGTTTGCAGGCTGTCACTCAATCCACTGAGCAACACCAGCCAGGGCCAGTTTTAGTCTTCTGATTAATCTACATTATTCTGACTTACTTGAAAACTACAAAGCCATTCTTACATCTGAGAACAGTTTAAAATTCAGACTCTGAAGAGTTCTTGTGTTTAATTTGTGTCTTTCTCAGATACTTTCTACTTTCTTTATAAGGAAAGAGAGAGTTGTTTGCTGTGAGTGTCATACTAGATGGTCCCACACCATCCTGTGGCCTGTGTGGTGTTTGGGTCTGTTCCCATTAGACTGTGTGTTGCTTGCACTGGGCTGCTATCAGTGCCCTGAGCTGTCTGGACAGACTTCTGTTCAGAAGGGCCACCTTTTGCTTTCTTCCCACCTTGGGTTGTTTTCCTCTTAATAACAGGTGGTTGGTATTGGTTATCAAAAGCAAAAAGAAAAACAAAAGTCCGCAGTAAGGAAAGTGATTAGTGTTAAAAGTTTGGGGTATACCTTCCAGTATTTGGAAATTTTGTCTTATGATTTGGATTTTTAGAAGAGTAACTTGCAACACACAAATAGGCTTTTCTTCCATTATAGGACATGCTTATTGGAAGTAGGGGACTTTAGTGGGGGATGGTCTTCTGGGGCCTTAGTAAGGACTTCATTCTTGTTTTGTGGAATCCAGCCAGATGAGTTCCACTGTTTGTACTTATGTTGTGTTCCTTTAACGTTTTAAATATTCTATTTAACGATTTATGCATTTTTAAGATTTTTTTTTAACTTAAAAATATTTGCTCAGCAAATTGTCTCCTTCCTATCACAATTTTAGATTGTCTCCAGCTTTAAGGCCACCACGTCGAGGGCCGTGTGCCAGCTTGTGAAGGAATACATTGGCCACAGGGATGGCATCTGGGATGTCAGTGTGGCGAGAACACAACCCATTGTCCTGGGGACCGCATCTGCTGGTGAGTCCAAAGCTCACCCCGCCACTTGTCACACATACTGCAGAACAGCTGGTTTGAATGACTGACCTTCCTGTGTAGATAGCAGAATGAGCCTGGGAGCAGATGTGGCTGAGCAGCATTCAGACGAAGCACTCACCCTTGACTTAGCGCTTAGTTCAGATGCTCCTGTCAGGTCTTCTGAAGCTTGTGGGTATGATGCCATGTCTGTCTCCATGGGACATAGCCAGCTGTGCTAAGGAATCACTTTTAGAGGCAGCGGAAGGTAGAATGTCGTTTAAATGTATTTTTTTTATTGGCTTCCTTGTTATTCATAGCTAACTGTACGTCTAGATTTCACATTTTTCCCACCTGTGAGGTGTGGCTGAGGAAAGTGCTATGCGGTGTCTGAAGGGGGCTGCTGTCCTAGGATCTAGGGGAGTGATGTCGCTGCCGCCCTGAGTTTGCCTGTGGGACTCACAGGGTGGGTGTTAAGAGAGACCCATGTTTCCTCACTAAGAAGGGGCATTTTTTTGAAAGCCAATTAATACCCCTCAGATAAAAATTGCTAAAATTAAAAATAGTGTTTACTTGTTGGAAATAACTTTTCCAGGTGTGACAAGTTACTTACTAGATTCTGCCTTTTCACATGGAAATAGAAAATGTAAAACTAGTTAGAATAATGAAGACATTTTTTTCTCTTGTTTAAAACTATTTGTATCTGAGCAACCCAGAATTTTTTATGGAAATTATAACCAATAAAGAAGAATAGAAAGATCCTTTTCTTATGTCTCTGACATCTCATTTGGGTAATTGGTATTTACTGTTCAGATTTTCCTATTAGGTCTACTTTTTATCTTTTTGTCATGCCCTTAAGTGGAAAGGTCTAAAGGAATATTTATTAAATATCAAATAATTTGGAACTGTATTTGGATGCTATTTGCATTTGAATATCATAGGTTGTTCCGAAAGTTTTAATATTTCACACACAACAAAAATGAACCTAGGTTGTAAATGAGCTTTGTATTTAAGTCTCCAGTGAGGTATAGTCAGTGTAGCAGTGAACCAGGATCCCAGGACCCCGGTTTTCCACTTGCCCATAAATGACCTTAGACAAGTCACCAGCTTCTTCCATCTTTTTGGAAGAGTTGAATTACAGAGTAGTGTAATCAGAGTCATGGTAATATAACTTCTCATTTTTAGAATATTTATCTTACTCTTTGATTGAAACGACCATGTAGCTAGCAGTGGCTCAGTTCCTTGTTTGTTTTACTTTGTAGATCACACGGCTTTGCTGTGGAGCATCGAGACAGGGAGGTGCCTTGTCAAGTACACGGGCCACATGGGGTCAGGTGAGTGCATGGCATCAACCGGTCTCCAGACGGGAGGTTGCTGAGTTGGTGTTGGGACAGTGAGGCATTCTCCTAGACAGACAGATACTGTGCCTGTAAGTGTGGGTTTCACAAAGGGAAAGCTCAGCTCCCTAAACAACATCAGGTAGGAGTTGTCTGTGTTCTGTTTAGTGTTGCACAGAAAGGCATACGTAGATAGTTTTGAAATGGAAATATGTGTGTTATTTATTAAAAAATTATGTATTCACTCTAGAGAGTCACTTTTCCATATTGAGGCCCAAGGCAGGGCACTGTCTGTCCCAGGCCCTTGCCGGCCCTTAGTGCCATAGTTAACACAGCAGCTCTTCCCTGC